>NC_057808.1:512109543-512167533 GCF_018294505.1 Triticum aestivum | reverse complement strand
CGAAGGAGGCGCAGAGACGGACCCGGGGGTGGCTTCAATAGGAGGGACGAGGTGCACCGTGGACAGGGCGCTCGGCCTCCGCTGCAACGACGCTGGCGACCGTTTGAGGGGGGGTGAGCGTGTCCGCGGTGTACGTGGGAGTCGTCTAGGTCGTGTGGGAGAGAGAGGAGAGGAGGGGCAGGGCTTCGGCGCTCGCGCGTGCGAGGCAACGCATTGGCCTAGTCGGGCGGCGTCGGGCACGAGCCGCAGGAGATGAGAGGGAGAGGGGAAGGCGGGGGCAAGCACGCTGACGTTCTGTGTACATCGCGGCGACCTCGGGGGACATCATACCTCTGCCCAAGGCCTGCGGGAGACCTCGGGAGGGCCGAGCAACAGTGCTCTGGTGCTCCAGAGCGTGACTTTGGCCGACATGGGCATGTCTTTTTGCGGAGTGGGCGCGGCCAATGGTGTCTGGGAGCTTTAATGGGGAGTAAAAAAAGTGGCAAAGGCACTGGATGCCATCGGGAGTCACTGGAGGAGAGAGGGGATTGAGAGAGAGTGGAAATGATGCTGTCCAGAGAGGGAAAAAGAGCTTTTCACCCCCTTCATCATGGCTTCTCGGGCAGGGAAAGATGCAGGGGGTTGGAGGAGTATCACATGAGGCTGTGGTACAAATTTGGACTCAAGGAGATTAGTGGAAATGGACAAAACATGCATTTTAAATTTCTGCCAGAAGGTGTTTGATGTAGGTTTGGGCAAGAAAATGGACTTCCCCTGTCATGAGGCTTGACAGGGTCAAATGGCATGAGAAAATAAGAGGTTTCACCAAGATTGAGTTCATTTGGGCAAAGTTGCCAATGCAACTTTTGTAAACCCTAGAAATCAACAGAAATGGACTTTTCAATATTTAGTCATGCAAAGCTATTCTCCTTGATGCACCACTTAGTGTAGTGTCATAATTTGAGGTTCTCAACATGTCCACAAAAGTTGAGATCAAAAGGAGAAAGTTTCCAATGTAAAGTTGTTCAAATTTGGTTCTGGACAAAGACGGTTTTGGGGCACTTTGATCAAGATAACATTCTCTCCAACTTGTGAAATTTTGTCTAGATGCATTATTACACCATTTGAGCATGTGCACCAAGTTTGAGAGCATTTGGTCAAGTTTTACAGTGCAAAGTTGTTCAAACTTGAAAAAGGACAGAAGTGGTTTTGAGGGGATTTCATGGGGTTATACTATTCTCCATGACATGAGACTTGGCAAGATAATCAACGATGTCATATGTGACATGCTAGAATTTTCTTGGAATTTCTGGGGAATATTTCCTTTGTAAATATTTCAAAAGCTTGAAATATCCAGAAAGGGTTTTTGAGGGAGTTGACCAATACTTTGAACATGACCATGTGTTTAAACTCTTATATATGGACACTATATGTCCACTGAGTTTCCCTGATTTTTCTCAAATATTGTTGAAGCTTTAAAATAATTTTAACCTATTAAAGACCATTTCTGGCCTTAAGAAAAAGCCTTTAAATAAAATAGGAAAATAAATTTAAAATTACATTTTTGTGGTTTCTGGGTGTCCTATATCTATTAGGAGTCAAATATATTTTTGGAAAGATTTTTCACACCCTTAATTAAGTACTTGTAGTTCATGTCTCAATTTAGGGGTTTTCGGAAAACCTAATTTAGAAAATACTTTTTGGCCAAAATATTTTTGCAAGAAATTATTTTTATGTCCTACACACATGGCATGATCATTGGGAAAGGTTTTGGATCAAGGAGAAGGAGTATAAGAGTTGGAGGATTTATTTGATTTTTAGAGCACTTGCAAACAACAGACAAAAATCAAATCAAGCAAAGACCAAACACTCAAAAGTTTTTGCCAAACCACAATTTATCATGATTTATTAGCTTAGGTGTTGTGGCATGAAAATCAGGGTGTGACAGCCAGGGAGTATTCGGAGGAGGAACCCGCCTTGCAATGCCGAAGACGATCTGCGCGCCGTACTCATCGTCATTGAAGCCTGGTTTAGGGGCTAGTGAGGGAGTCCTGGATTAGGGGGTCCTCGGACTGTCGAACTATATACTTTGGCCAGACTGTTGGACTATAAAGATACAAGATTGAAGACTTCGTCCCGTGTCCGGATGGGACTCTCCTTTGCGTGGAAGGCAAGCTTGGAAATTCGGATATGTAGATCTCCTCCCTTGTAACCGACTCTGTGTAACCCTAGCCCCCTCCGGTGTCTATATAAACCGGAGGGTTTAGTCCGTAGGACAACAACAATCATAATCATAGGCTAGCTTCTAGGGTTTAGCCTCTACGATCTCGTGGTAGATCAACTCTTGTAATACTCATATCATCAAGATCAATCAAGCAGGAAGTTGGGTATTACCTCCATCGAGAGGGCCCGAACCTGGGTAAACATTGTGTCCCCCGCCTCCTGTTACCATCCGCCTTAGACGCACAGTTCGGGACCCCCTACCCGAGATCCGCCGGTTTTGACACCGACAGCAGGTAGCCAAGAGCGGCGGGGACATCCTTATAGAGGACGCCCCGGAACAATACCCCTAGAAGATGACAACCCAAGAGTACTGACAGTCTTTGAGACATTCGCTTCAAATAACAAGCGCAAAAGGGCACTTCGCGAGCTCAACGAATTTTGCCAAATTGCTGTGATAAACCCATGGAACGACACGGCTATAACATTCAACACCGGTGACGAACCAAATTACAGAACAATACGAGCACCAGCCGCATTAGTCCTCAGCCCCATCGTGGATGGGTTTCGACTCACCAAGGTCCTCATGGACGGTGGCAGTGGACTAAATCTCATTTATGAGGACACACTCCATAAAATGGAAATAGACAGGAGCCGCATCAAACAAACTAACACAACCTTCCGGGGAATTATTCCTAGTCGGGAGGCGCGGTGCGCGGGCAAAATCACACTTGACATGGTATTCGGCACGCCGGAGAATTATCGGTCCGAAGAAATAACCTTCCAAGTGGCCCCTTTCAGCAGCGGATATCATGCCTTATTGGGGCGGGATGCTTTCACACGCTTCCAAGCTATACCTCACTACGGATATATGAAGCTCAAAATGCCCAGACCACACGGTATAATCACTCTCGCCAGTGATCCGAACATAGCACTGCGCGCTGAAAACAAAACCGTATCCCTGGCCCTGGAAGCGCTATCCGAAGCAATCGCGGGCGAAGAATTAACTGCACTACGCTCCAAAGTGGACAGGGACGATGTGATCCTCGACAAATGCCCCAAATCCACCTCATTCAAACGAGCAGAAGAAATAGTCAAATTCCAGGTCCACCCAACAGACCCCAAGAAGACAGCTTCTATCGGAGCTCAACTGACACCAACAGTTGACGCCGCACTGCGAGAGTTCCTGCGCGAAAACTGGGACATATTTGCCTGGCACCCTTCAGATATGCCAGGGATCCCACGCAAGTTGGCCGAACATAGCCTCAACATATTAAAAGGATTTAAACCAGTCAAGCAAACACTGCAGCGCTTTTCCGAACCCAAGCGACAAGCCATGGGGGAGGAGCTGGCCAAGCTCATCGAGGCCGGATTCATTAGAGAAATCAAGCATCCGGACTGGCTGGCAAACCTAGTGATGGTACTAAAGAAAGATAAATCCTGGTGCTTGTGTGTCGATTTCAAGGATCTTAACAAGGCTTGCCCTAAGGATCCTTTTCCCCTTCCCCGCATTGATCAAATCATTGACGCCACCGCAGGACACGACTCGCTGTGCTTCCTCGATGCATATTCCGGATACCATCAAATCAAAATGAAGGAATCCGATCAAGCTGCAACAACATTTATTACCCCATACGGGCCATTCTGCTTCAACACCATGCCCTTTGGGCTCAAGAACGCCGGTGCCACCTACCAGCACATGATCCAAACATGCCTTGAGAAACAGATCGGCAAGACGGTAGAAGCTTACGTTGATGACGTCGTCATTAAGACTAGGCACGTCGAAACACTAATAGACGACTTACATCTCACGTTTGACAACCTCCGGGCATATGACATTATGCTCAACCCGGAGAAGTGCGTCTTCGGCGTCCCCGCTGGAAAACTGCTGGCCTTCATAGTTTCCAATAGAGGAATCGAAGCAAATCCGGCTAAAATCCGAGCTCTGTCACAGTTAGCTACACCAACACACCTCAAACAGGTCAAAAACTGGCAGGATGCATGGCAGCACTAAGCCGCTTTATCTCCAGACTAGGAGAAAAGGCGCACGGATAACTTCGAATGGACAGACGCGGCGACTGCCGGACTGGAGGAAATAAAGACCCTCCTAGCAAGCAATCCAATCCTGGCTGCACCAAACGCAGGCGAACCCATGTTGCTATACATATCGGCAACACATCAAGTGGTGAGCGCCGTGCTCGTCGTCGAACGAGAACAGGACGGATACAAATTTTCGCTCCAAAAGCCGGTATACTACGTATCCACCGTCCTCACACCATGCAAATCCCGGTACCCTCACTATCAAAAGATAGCATATCCAGTCTTCATGGCATCTCGAAAATTTTGACACTACTTTCAGGAGTGCTCAATCATGGTGGCTTCCGAAGTGCCCCTCAATGATATAATCAACAACCGGGATGCAACGGGCCGGATTGCCAAATGGGCCACTGAGCTCCTGCCATTTGACATCACGTACAAACCACGTCGAGCCATCAAATCACAGGTACTAGCTAACTTCGTCGCCGAATGGACAGAGGCCGAACTCCCTAAAGAGTACAGCGCATATTCCAACTGGGTGATGCATTTTCACGGATCCAAAATGTTGGCAGGGCTCGGGGCGGGCGTCGTATTAACGTCCCCCACAGGAGATATCGTCCAGTACGTACTCCAAATATTATACACAGACTCCAACAACGCAGTCGAATACGAGGCCTTGCTACAGGGCCTTCGGATGGCCGTATCAATGGGCATACAACGCCTGGAGGTGCGCGGGGACTCAAACCTCGCAATATCCCAAATTAATGGAGACTTTGATGCCAAAGATCCAAAGATGGCAGCTTGTCGCAATGTCGTCTTAAAGATGTCGGCTCGATTCGAGGGACTCGAATTTCATCATGTCGCTCGCGAAAGTAATCAGGCGGCAGACGTCCTTGCTCGCATCGGCGCTAAGCGCGACCCCGTCCCACCTAACATCTTCCTCGAAAGGCTCTTTAAGCCATCCGTGGTGTGGCAAGAGGGAGAAAGCAACGACAGTCCTGTTCCAAACACAAACACAGATAGCAAACACGCCGATATCATCGAAGGCTCAGCCACCAAAATAACACCAACGGCCCACCTCATCATGGCAGTAATTGCCCCATGGACCGAACCATTCTTGGCCTACCTTAATAGGAAGGAGCTCCCAGAAGATCAGAACGAGGCTCGCCGCATCGTCCGGCGTTCGAAGGCCTATAAAGTTCACGAGGGAGAGCTCTACAAGAAAAGCACCACCGGAGTCCTTCAAAGGTGTATCTCCGAGGAGGAGGGGCGGCAACTCTTGGCAGAAATTCATGCCGGTCTCGGTGGGCACCACGCCATAGCCCGGGCACTTGTCAGCAAGGCCTTCCGGACAGGATTTTATTGGCCTACGGCCCGGGCAGACGCACAGGACCTCGTCCAGCGCTACGTTGGATGCCAACTCTTCGCCAACCAAAACCATATGCCCCCAACTGGCCTACAAACTATCCCCATTACATGGCCCTTTGCGGTCTGGGGCTTGGACATGGTTGGACCCTTAAAGGGGGAAGCCATAAGAAAAAATATCTGCTGGTCATGGGGGACAAATTCACCAAGTGGATAGAGGCTAGACCAGTCAAAACGGCCGAGTCCGGACCAGTGATCGCATTTATATCCGATGTGGTGCACCATTATGGTGTACCGCACATCATCATCACTGATAACGGTTCCAATTTCACAGCTGAGGAGGTGAAAACCTGGTGTGCTAATCTAGGCATTAAGCTCGATTACGCCTCTATCTACCACCCGCAAACAAACGGTCAAGTCGAACGAGCTCACGGTCTTATTATGAGCGGCATCAAACCCAGGCTAGTGCGGTCTTTGAAAGAATCAGACAAACACTGGGTCGAGGAGCTTGACTCCGTACTCTGGGGGCTGCGGACCACGCCCAACCGTACTACCGGATACACATCTTTCTTCATGGTGTACGGCGCAGAGGCTGTATTGCCCTGCGATATTATACACGACTCACCTCGAGTGCGTATGTACGAAGAAAAAGAGGCCGAGTTGGATCGGCAGGACAGCCTAGACGCCCTGGAGGAGGAGCGCGACGTTGCCAAAGCCCGTTCAGCATTTTATCAGCAGCGGGCTCGAAGATATCAAAGCAGAGAAGTTCGAGCCAAGACTTACAATGTTGGCGAACTCGTTCTACGCTTGCCGGAGAAGAAAAAGGACAAACTCAAGCTCAAATGGGAGGGTCCCTTCATAATTGACGAAGTTCTTACCGGAGGAGCGTACCGTCTTCGTGACGCATCAGACAATCGCCTAGAGCCGAACCCCTGGAACGCGGCCAGACTCCGAAGGTTCTATGCCTAGCGCCGAACTCTTTGTTAGTCTCCTTCTCCCCTATAGTTTCCATTCCATTTTCTCCCTTTTACACAATTCTTCTTTTCGCCTTAAAGCTCTCATTCGGCTCGACCGAAATCTGCTGACGTACACATTCTTACATATGTACGCCCATCATATCTGGGGGCTTCTTTAACAGAAGCTTGTTCATACTATTTTTCCGAGCATCAAGCTCATCATACATATGCGTTCTTCCCGTATGTCTTTTCTTCACCATTATATGCATCGATATGACTTAAGTTTTTGCCAAGCTGGGTTGCCCGGCTCCTGTGCTTACCCCTACGTTCCCGATTGTTCGGCTAGGTGGTAAAGGGAGCACCTCTGCGATTGTTACTGCCGGGTTATCCGGATGTGTACCTTAGACTGGGTGAAGCCGAAAGCTAGCGTTCTTAAGGGAATATTCGGTCGGTGGATGAAAAATACTCTTTGCACTCACTCTATTGTGAACCCCCAGAAGCTATACACACCGTGATTTTTACATCACAATTCGGACATGTCTAATAATGCATGCACACCCAGGGAAAGGAACCCTTAACGGAACTATTCTCCCTGGAAGATGTTTCTTACAATCTCAATGTAATATAACATAACTAGCCGGATACAACTTGTCTGTTCAAGCAACTATGACCCCTACGCCTAGTTTTCCAAGCATACCCCGGTCTATTCGGACGCGAGGGTATTTGGAAACTCTCCGCACCATCGAGTCTGGAGGTTGAAGCGAGAAGGTCTGCCATGACAAATGCTATACAATTCAGCTAGAATTACATAGGGTAAGGAAAGTACATAGTCATTGGGACTCAAACACTTCCTTCTCTATACCGTCCAATAGGCGGTCTAACTTACAATCCTGTTGGGAATATTTGGCGGCCACCTCTACTTGGTCATACACTAAACTAACGGGAATATCTTCCCCATTCGACCCTAGCGGTCCGACCCGCGCCATTTGATTAGGATCAAGCTTGGTATACCGAGTTTTCACCATGGCCCAAGCTTCTCGCGCACCCTCTCGACAGGCCGATATCTTCCATAATCGGATACGCCACCGCGCTCCTTTGAACAGCTCTACAAGCTCCTTAGCCACGCTCCGCATGGCTAGCCGAGCATGCTCGTGCACCTGTGACAACCTCTGCAGTAGATCACTCGATGATCCGGACACTTCCTCTTCAGGACGGCCCGTCAGCACACCTGCAAACATGACTATATCAGACCATTTATCTCCGAGTTATTCCACAAATAAGTTCGGATACATACCGAAGATACCGCCCCGCAGTTCCTTGTTCTCCTTCACGGAAGCAACTAGCTGGGCTCGAACGTCTTTCAGCTCTTCACCCAATGTAGTGTTGGAATTCTGCAGCTTGTTTTTCTCACCTCGGACACGGGTCAGCACACGCTCGCCTGTGGCGTGTTGCCTTTTCGCCTCTTTTTCTCCCTCTTGGGCAGCCTTCAGCTCCTTTGCAAGTTGATTAGGAGGCCCTATTACGAGAAATTAATAGCTTCATTAGTGCGGTGAGTACACAATTTTTGTTCCTTGGTAGAAGGGAACAATACCAGCGGACGACTTCTTCAAGTCTCCCAGTTCGGCGGTAACAGCTCTCAGCTGCGTCCGACACTGCTCCAGCTCTTGGGCTAGCAGACTATTCTTCTCTGCGAGGACCTGGTTGTTCAACAATCCTTAAATCAGTCGTGCCAACTGCTTTTAGTCTTGGGGGCTACGGGTATATGGCTATCCTTTTTTTGACAAAGAAAACTTACCTACACATCTATCAGATATTGCCTCGTGGCTTTTCTAAGCCTGTCTCGAGCAGCTCGGATGTATGCATCGCCCGAGCTAAAGGCATTAAAAGCCTCGTCCGAGAACTTCGGGTCTCGTAAAACAGCCCTGCAGCGCCGATGATTCATTGCGCTCTCCACTTCCGAGTTGGTAACAGACATATTGTCCGAACCCTCGGCCGAAGGGCAGTCCGGCTTTGTTCCTACATCGGTCCCCGTCTCCCCTACTGGGTCCACATCTTGGTTGTTGGGAGCGCGGCCGGCCGGATCCCCGGACACAGTCCGGCGAACCTTTTTCCTGTAGTCAAACAGGCGCATAGGTCACAGTTGGACATGGACACTGAAAAATATATTTATCCGTACCTCCTCGATGAGGGCCCGGCGGTGCCTTCACCGGCCCTCCTCTTCGAAGGCCTGCCCGGTGCAGGAACCGATTTCCTCGGTATCGTCAAACGCCTCCCCTGTAGAAACGCGCGACAATGCGGTGGGTGAGGCATAGTAAGAGCGCCCTTTCAGAGAAGGTGTTTCTTGATTACTTACCTGTGAAGCAGGAAGAAGACCAGGGTAGTCGGCGACGATGGCCACTTCCGTGCCATCATAGCTCATCTGGTAAAACACCCCCTCCGAGAGCACCACAAATATATCCGGATCCTCTTCAAACCCGGGATCAAGCTCCCGGTTGTGGTCCTCCGGCTGTGGGGCGGGACTATAAAATCCCTCGGTGACCTTTCGGTAGTGCTGTCATTAACAAACGAACTAGAAATTTATAGGCAATTCGGAGATGGAAGGAATAAAAACAGAGGGGTCGGGCCTTACCCAACTGGGAAGGTTATACATAGAGTACCCGTCCCTGGGTTTGATACGAAGAAATTCCTTTTCCTCCCCTTTGAACAGTTCGGCCAATATCTTGGCCAAAGCGGCAGGGGTATCCGGACCTTTCCGGCCGCAGCGAGAGGCGTCATCCTCCCCATTGTAGTGCCACATTGGAAGCCCTCTGTACTGGAGTGGCTGAACCCCTCGTGCTATGGAGATCGCCATGACCTCGATTACTGTGAGTCTGGATTGAGTGAGCTCTTTTATCTTGCTCATCAGCTGACGAACCTCCGCACTATCTTCCTCTTCAAGGCTCTGGGGGCGCCAGCTGTGGAGTTTCTTCAGAGGGATGCTCGCGAATTCAGGGAGACCCTTTCGAACCGGGTCGGGAAGCGCGACGTCCTCAATATAGAACCATTCGGAGGGCATCCATCAGGTGCCTTACTTGGTGTGCCGGATGGATACCCGGTATTGGCGATGCGCCATACTTCGGCCCCGCCCACTTCAAATAACGACCCTTCGTGATTGCACGGGACGAGACAGAACAACTTCCTCCACAACTCAAAATGAGCCTCGACGCCCAGGAACAGTTCGCATAAAGCGACGTAACCCGCAATATGCAAGCTGGAGGCCGGAGTGAAGTTGTGCAGCTGGAGACCGTAATACTCCAGAAGCCCTCGGAGGAACGGATGGATCGGAAATCCAACGCCTCTTAGCAGGTAGGGGACGAAACACACTTGATCTCCCCGGACGGATTGGGGAAGTCCTCTGCCTGAGTCCTGCCATTGAAGGAAGCTAGGCCCGCTCGAACAGGGACTAGATCCGCAGGGGGAAGAAATCCCTGCGTTTGCAACTTTGCTAATTGTCTATGAGACATGGAACACCTCTCCCACTCGCCTTTCTCTGGGCCGGGATGAGCGGAGGAGCTGGGAACACTAGCCATGCTGGAATGGTTTCTCCTAGGCAGTCTCTGGGGATTTCTTCTGCGTAGCGCTGAATGGATCTGGGATCCAATCTCTTTAAATAGGCGCTCTTCCTCGCGTAGATAGGGTGTTATTTGCAAAAATACCCTGACTTTCCGCATTCGCTCGACACATGGAGGACGAAGATTATTTAACGTGTAGAAGCCAAGGAGGCGACGTTGGATCAATGGCCGAATACATTACTTGGAGATCATCGAAGGAGGAACCCGCCTTGCAATGCCGAAGACGATATGTGTGCCGAACACCTCGCTATTGAAGACTGGTTCGGGGGCTACTGAGGGAGTCCTGGACTAAGGGGTCCTCGGGCGTCCGGCCTGTTATCCATGGGCCGGACTGATGGGCTACGAAGACATGAAGGCCGAAGACTGCACCGTGTCCGGATTGGGCTCTACTTGGCGTGGAGGGCAAGCTTGGCGACCGACTATGAAGATTCCTTCTTATGTAACCGACTCCATGTAAACCCTAGATCCCCCCGGTGTCTATATAAGCCGGAGGGATCAGTCCGGAAAGGACACATTCATTACCATATACCCATAGGCTAGGCTTTTAGGGTTTAGCCATTACGATCTCGTGGTAGATCAACTCTTGTAATACTCATATTCATCAAGATCAATCAAGCAGGAAGTAGGGTATTACCTCCATAGAGAGGGCCCGAACCTGGGTAAACATCGTGTCCCCGGTCTCCTGTTACCATCGATCCTAGACGCACAGTTCGGGACCCCCTACCCGAGATCCGCCGGTTTTGACACCGAGCCGCCTCCCTCCTTGTCCAATTCAGACTCCCAGGGGGGGCAGCCTTGAGGCCCCTCCTATCTCTCTCACAAGGCCCATGTTGGCCCATTAGTTCCCCGGGGGTTCCGATAACCCCCCGTCACTCCGATACTTATCCAGTGACCCCCGGAACTCATCTGGTGTCCGAATATAGTGATCCAATATATCAATATTTATGTCTCGACCATTTCGAGACTCCTCGTCATGTTCGTGATCACATCCGTGACTCCGAACTACCTTCGGTACATCAAAACACATAAACTCATAATACCGATCGTCACCGAATGTTAAGCGTGCGGACCCTACGGGTTCGAGAACTATGTAGACATGACCGAGACTCATCTCCGGTCAATAACCAATAGCAGAACCTGGATGCTCATATTGGTTCCTACATATGCTACGAAGATCTTTATCGGCCAAACCGTATGACAACATACGTTGTTCCCTTTGTCATCGGTATGTTACTTGCCCGAGATTCGATCGTCGGTATCTCAATACCTAGTTCAATCTCGTTACCGGCAAGTCTCTTTACTCGTTCTGTAATGCATCATCCCGCAACTAACTCATTAGTCACATTGCTTGCAAGGCTTATAGTGATGTGCATTACCGAGAGGGCCCAGAGATACCTCTCGGACAATCGGAGTGACAAATCCTAATATCGATCTATGCCAACTCAACAAGTACCATCGGAGACACCTGTAGAGCACCTTTATAATCACGCAGTTACGTTGTGATGTTTGGTAGCACACAAAGTGTTCCTCCGGTATTCGGGAGTTGCATAATCTCATAGTCATAGGAACATGTATAAGTCATGAAGAAAGCAATAGCAATATACTAAACGATCGAATGCTAAGCTAACGGAATGGGTCAAGTCAATCACATCATTCTCTAATGATGTGATCCCGTTAATCAAATGACAACTCATGTCTATGGCTAGGAAACTTAACCATCGTTGATTCAACGAGCTAGTCAAGTAGAGGCATACTAGTGACACTCTGTTTGTTTATGTATTCACAGATGTACTAAGTTTCCGGTTAATACAATTCTAGCACGAACAATAAAAATTTAGCATGATATAAGGAAATATAAATAACAACTTTATTATTGCCTCTAGGGCATATTTCCTTCACAGATGTCATCCACTCATTGGACAGGAGGCGCCTATGATACGTCGACATGTGGCACGGCCCAACAGAGGCCCATTCCGGTGAAAAGGCCGCCCCCTTTGACTTGGTCAAAAGGTAACGGGCCAGCCCACGGAATGCCTATTAACGGCCTGTTCGTATATAGCCCATTTACGGCCCGCTAACTACCGGCCCGTTACGGCCTATCGGAATTAAGCCCAGTAGCTTCATCTGGGCCGTGTTGGGGAACGTAGCAGAAATTTAAAATTTTCTACGTATCACCAAGATCAATCTATGGAGTCATCTAGCAACGAGAGAGAGGGGAGTGCATCTACATACCCTTGTAGATCGCGCGCGGAAGCGTTCAAGAGAACGGGGTTGATGGAGTCGTACTCGTCGTGATCCAAATCACCGATGATCCTAGCGCCGAACGGACGGCACCTCCGCGTTCAACACACGTATGGAGCGGGGATGTCTCCTCCTTCTTGATCCAGCAAGGGGGGAGGAGAAGTTGATGGAGATCCAGCAGCACGACGGCGTGGTGGTGGAAGTAGCGGGATCCCGGCAGGGCTTCGCCAAGCGCAAGCGGGGAGGAAGAGGTGTCACGGGAGGGAGGGAGGCGCCAGGGCTTGGGGTGCTGCTCCCATGCGCCTCCCCACTATATATAGGGGTGGAGGGGGCTGGTTTCTTGCCCTCCAAGTCCATTGGGGCGTTGGCAAAGGTGGGGGAAAGAAATCCCATCATTTCCCTTCCCCACCGATTGTTATCCCCCTTTTTAGGGATCTTGATCTTATCCCTTCGGGATATGATCTTATTCCTTCTAAGGTGGGATCTTGGTGCGCCTTGACCAGGGGTGTGGGGCCTTGACCCCACTACCCACGTTCATGTGGGTCCCCTCATGTAGGTGGGCCCCACTTCGGAACCTTCTAGAACCTGCCCGGTACAATACCGAAAAATGCCGAACATTTTCCGGTGGCCAAAATAGGACTTCCCATATATAAATCTTTACCTCCGGACCATTCAGGAACTCCTCGTGACGTCCGGAATCTCATCCGGGACACCGAACAACTTTCGTTTAACCGCATACTAATATCTCTACAACTCTAGCGTCACCGAACCTTAAGTGTGTAGACCCTACGGGTTCGGGAGACATGCAGACATGACCGAGACGACTCTCCGGCCAATAACCAACAGCGGGATCTGGATACCCATGTTGGCTCTCACATCTTCCACGATGATCTCATCGGATGAACCACGATGTCGAGGATTCAATCAATCCCGTATACAATTCCCTTTGTCAATCGGTACGTTACTTGCCCGAGATTCGATCGTCAGTATCCCAATACCTTGTTCAATCTCGTTACCGGCAAGTCACTTTACTCGTACCGTAACGCATGATCCCGTGGCTAACTCCTTAGTCACATTGAGCTCATTATGATGATGCATTACCGAGTGGGCCCAGAGATACCTCTCCGTCATACGGAGTGACAAATCCCAGTCTCGATTCGTGCCAACCCAACAGACACTTTCGGAGATACCTGTAGTGCACCTTTATAGCCACCCAGTTACGTTGTGACGTTTGGTACACCCAAAGAATTCCTACGGTATCCGGGAGTTGCACAATCTCATGGTCTAAGGAAATGATACTTGACATTAGAAAAGCTCTAGCAAACGAACTACACGATCTTGTGCTATGCTTAGGATTGGGTCTTGTCCATCACATCATTCTCCTAATGATGTGATCCCGTTATCAATGACATCCAATGTCTATGGTCAGGAAACCATAACCGTCTATTGATCAACGAGCTAGTCAACTGGAGGCTTACTAGGGACATGTTGTGGTCTATGTATTCACACATGTATTACGGTTTCCAGTTGATACAATTATAGCATGAACAACAGACAATTATCATGAACAAGGAAATACAATAATAACCATTTTATTATTGCCTCTAGGGCATATTTCCAACAGTCTCCCACTTGCACTAGAGTCAATAATCTAGTTCACATCACCATGTGATTAACACTCAAAGTTCACATCGCCATGTGACTAATACCCAAGAGTTTACTAGAGTCTAGTTCACATCACCATGTGATTAACACTCAATGAGTTCTAGGGTTTGATAATGTTATGCTTACGAGAGAGGTTTTAGTCAACGGGTCTGCAACAATCAGATCCGTGTGTGCTTTACAAATCTCTATGTAATCTTGTAGATGCAGCTACCATGCGCTACTTGGAGCTATTCCAAATAACTGCTCTACTATACGAATCCGGTTCACTACTCAGAGTCATCCGGATTAGTGTCAAAGTTTGCATCGATGTAACCCTTTACTGAAGGAAATATGCCCTAGAGGAAATAATAAAGTTATTATTTATTTCCTTATATCATGATAAATGTTTATTATTCATGCTAGAATTGTATTAACCGGAAACATAATACATGTGTGAATACATAGACAAACAGAGTGTCACTAGTATGCCTCTACTTGACTAGCTCGTTAATCAAAGATGGTTATGTTTCCTAGCCATAGACATGAGTTGTCATTTGATTAATGGGATCACATCATTAGGAGAATGATGTGATTGACTTGACCCATTCCGTTAGCTTAGCACTCGATCGTTTAGTATGTTGCTATTGCTTTCTTCATGACTTATACATGTTCCTATGACTATGAGATTATGCAACTCCCGTTTACCGGAGGAACACTTTGTGTGCTACCAAACGTCACAACATAACTGGGTGATTATAAAGGTGCTCTACAGGTGTCTCCAAAGGTACTTGTTGGGTTGGCGTATTTCGAGATTAGGATTTGTCACTCCGATTGTCGGAGAGGTATCTCTGGGCCCACTCAGTAATACACATCACTATAAGCCTTGCAAGCATTGTGACTAATGATTTAGTTGCGGGATGATGTATTACGGAACGAGTAAAGAGACTTGCCGGTAACGAGATTGAACTAGGTATCGAGATACCGATGATCGAATCTCGGGCAAGTAACATACCGATGACAAAGGGAACAACGTATGTTGTTATGCGGTCTGACCGATAAAGATCTTCGTAGAATATGTGGGAACCAATATGAGCATCCAGGTTCCGCTATTGGTTATTGACCGGAGAGGTGTCTCGGTCATGTCTACATAGTTCTCGAACCCGTAGGGTCCGCACGCTTAACGTTACGATGACAGTTATATTATGAGTTTATATGTTTTGATGTACCGAAGGTTGTTCGGAGTCCCGGATGTGATCACGGACATGACGAGGAGTCTCGAAATGGTCGAGACATAAAGATTGATATATTGGAAGCCCATGTTTGGACATTGGAAGTGTTCCGGGTGAAATCGGGATTTTTCCGGAGTACCGGGAGGTTACCGGAACCCCCGGGTAACTTAATGGGCCTTAGTGGGCCTAGGTGGAAGAGAGGAGAGGAGGCCAGGGCAGGGCCGCGCGCCCCTCCCCCCAGTCTGAATAGGACAAGGAGAGGGGGGCGGCGCCCCCCCTTTCCTTCCTCCCCTCCACCTTTTCCCGCTTTCTCTCCTAGTCCAACATGGAAAAGGGGGGAGTCCTACTCCCGGTAGGAGTAGGACTCCTCCTGGCGCGCCTCTCCCCTTGGCCGGCCGAACCCCCCTTGCTCCTTTATATACGGGGGCAGGGGGGCACCTCTAGACACACAATTGATCATTGATCTCTTAGCCGTGTGCGGTGCCCCCCTCCACCATATTACACCTCGATAATATCGTAGCGGTGCTTAGGCGAAGCCCTGCGTCGGTAGAACATCAACATTGTCACCACGCCGTCGTGCTGACGAAACTCTCCCTCAACACTCGGCTGGATCGGAGTTCGAGGGACGTCATCGAGCTGAACGTGTGCTGAACTTGGAGGTGCCGTGCGTTCGGTACTTGATCGGTCGGATCGTGAAGACGTACGACTACATCAACCGCGTTGTGTTAACGCTTCCGCTTTCGGTCTACGAGGGTACGTGGACAACACTCTCCCCTCTCGTTGCTATGCATCACCATGATCTTGCGTGTGCGTAGAATTTTTTTGAAATTACTACATTCCCCAACAGTGGCATCCGAGCCTGGTTTTATGCGTTGATGTTATATGCACGAGTAGAACACAAGTGAGTTGTGGGCGATATAAGTCATACTGCTTACTAGCATGTCATATTTTGGTTCAGCGGTATTGTGAGATGAAGCGGCCCAGACCGACATTACGCGTACGCTTACGCGAGACTGGTTTCACCATTGCGAGCACTCGTTGCTTAAAGGTGACTGGCGGGTGTCTGTCTCTCTCACTTTAGTTGAACCGAGTATGGCTACGCCCGGTCCTTGCGAAGGTTAAAACAGCACCAACTTGACAAACTATCGTTGTGGTTTTGATGCGTAGGTAAGAACGGTTCTTTCTAAGCCCGTAGCAGCCATGTAAAACTTGCAACAACAAAGTAGAGGACGTCTAACTTGTTTTTACAGGGCATGTTGTGATGTGATATGGTCAAGACGTGATGCTATATTTTATTGTATGAGATGATCATGTTTTGTAACCGAGTTATCAGCAACTGGCAGGAGCCATATGGTTGTCGCTTTATTGTATGCAATGCAATCGCCATGTAATTGTTTTACTTTATCACTAAGCGGTAGCGATAGTCGTAAAAGCAATAGTTGGCGAGACGACAACGATGCTACGATGGAGATCAAGGTGTCGCGCCGGTGACGATTGTGATCATGACGGTGCTTCGGAGATGGAGATCACAAGCACAAGATGATGATGGCCATATCATATCACTTATATTGATTGCATGTGATGTTTATCTTTTATGCATCTTATCTTGCTTTGATTGACGGTAGCATTATAAGATGATCTCTCACTAAAATTTCAAGATAAAGGTGTTCTCCCTGAGTATGCACCGTTGCCAAAGTTCGTCGTGCCCAGATACCACGTGATGATCGGGTGTGATAAGCTCTACGTCCATCTACAATGGGTACAAGCCAGTTTTGCACACGCAGAATACTCAGGTTAAACTTGACGAGCCTAGCATATGCAGATATGGCCTCGGAACACTGAGACCGAAAGGTCGAGCGTGAATCATATAGTAGATATGATCAACATATTGATGTTCACCATTGAAAACTACTCCATTTCACGTGATGATCGGTTATGGTTTAGTTGATTTGGATCACGTAATCACTTAGATGATTAGAGGGGTGTCTATCTAAGTGGGAGTTCTTAAGTAATATGATTAATAGAACTTAAATTTATCATGAACTTAGTACCTGATAGTATCTTGCTTGTCTATGTTAATTGTAGATAGATGGCCCGTGCTATTGTTCCGTTGAATTTTAATGCGTTCCTTGAGAAAGCAAGGTTGAAAGTTGATGGTAGCAATTACACGGACTGGGTCCATAACTTGAGGATTATCCTCATTGCTGCACATAAGAATTACGTCCTGGAAGCACCGCTGGGTGCCAGGCCTGCTGCAAGAGCAACACCAGAAGTTATGAACGTCTGGCAGAGCAAAGCTGATGACTACTCGATAGTTCAGTGTGCCATGCTTTACGGCTTAGAACCGGGTCTTCAACGACGTTTTGAACGTCATGGAGCATATGAGATGTTCCAGGAGTTGAAGTTAATATTTCAAGCAAATGCCCGGATTGAGAGATATGAAGTCTCCAATAAGTTCTACAGCTGCAAGATGGAAGAGAATAGTTCTGTCAGTGAGCATATACTCAAAATGTCTGGGTATAATAATCACTTGATTCAACTGGGAGTTAATCTTCCGGATGATAGCGTCATTGACAGAATTCTTCAATCACTGCCACCAAGCTGCAAGAGCTTCGTGATGAACTATAACATGCAAGGGATGAACAAGACAATTCCCGAGCTCTTCGCAATGCTAAAGGCAGCGGAGGTAGAAATCAAAAAGGAGCATCAAGTGTTGATGGTCAATAAGACCACTAGTTTCAAGAAAAAGGGCAAAGGGAAGAAGAAGGGGAACTTCAAGAAGAACAGCAAGCAAGTTGCTGTTCAGGAGAAGAAACCCAAATCTGGACCTAAGCCTAAGACTGAGTGCTTCTACTGCAAGCAGACTGGTCACTGGAAGAGGAACTGCCCCAAGTATTTGGCGGATAAGAAGGATGGCAAGGTGAACAAAGGTATATGTGATATACATGTTATTGATGTGTACCTTACCAGAGCTCGCAGTAGCACCTGGGTATTTGATACTGGTTCTGTTGCTAATATTTGCAACTCGAAACAGGGACTACGGATTAAGCGAACACTGGCCAAGGACGAGGTGACGATGCGCGTGGGAAACGGTTCCAAAGTCGATGTGATCGCCGTCGGCACGCTACCTCTACATCTACCTTCGGGATTAGTATTAGACCTAAATAATTGTTATTTGGTGCCAGCGTTGAGCATGAACATTATATCTGGATCTTGTTTAATGCGAGACGGTTATTCATTTAAATCAGAGAATAATGGTTGTTCTATTTATATGAGTAATATCTTTTATGGTCATGCACCCTTGAAGAGTGGTCTATTTTTAATGAATCTCGGTAGTAGTGACACACATATTCATAATGTCGAAGCCAAAAGATGCAGAGTTGATAATGATAGTGCAACTTATTTGTGGCACTGCCGTTTAGGTCATATCGGTGTAAAGCGCATGAAGAAACTCCATAATGATGGACTTTTGGAATCACTTGATTATGAATCACTTGGTACTTGCGAACCGTGTCTCATGGGCAAGATGACTAAAACACCGTTCTCCGGAACTATGGAGAGAGCAACAGATTTGTTGGAAATCATACATACAGATGTATGTGGTCCGATGAATATTGAGGCTCGTGGCGGATATCGTTATTTTCTCACCTTCACAGATGATTTGAGCAGATATGGGTATATCTACTTAATGAAACATAAGTCTGAAACATTTGAAAAGTTCAAAGAATTTCAGAGGGAAGTTGAAAATCATCGGAACAAGAAAATAAAGTTTCAACGATCAGATCGTGGAGGAGAATATTTGAGTTACGAGTTTGTCCTACATTTGAAACAATGCGGAATAGTTTCGCAACTCACGCCACCCGGAACACCACAACGTAATGGTGTGTCAGAATGTCATAATCGTACTTTACTAGATATGGTGCGATCTATGATGTCTCTTACTGATTTACCGCTATCGTTTTGGGGTTATGCTTTACAGACGGCTGCATTCACTCTAAATAGGGCACCATCGAAATCCGTTGAGATGACGCCTTATGAACTATGGTTTGGCAAGAAACCAAAGTTGTCGTTTCTTAAAGTTTGGGGTTGCGATGCTTATGTGAAGAAACTTCAACTTGATAAGCTCAAACCTAAATCGGAGAAATGTGTCTTCATAGGATACCCAAAGGAGACTGTTGGGTATACCTTCTATCACAGATCCGAAGGCAAGACATTCGTTGCTAAGAATGGATCCTTTCTAGAGAAGGAGTTTCTTTCAAAAGAAGTGAGTGGGAGGAAAGTAGAACTTGATGAGGTAACTGTACCTGCTCCCTTATTGGAAAGTAGATCATCACAGAAACTAGTTTCTGCGACACCTACGCCAATTAGTGGGGAAGTTAATGATAATGATCATGAAACTTCAGATCAAGTTATTACTGAACCTCGTAGGTCAACCAGATTAAGATCCGCACCAGAGTGGTACGGTAATCCTGTTCTAGAGGTTATGTTACTAGACCGTGACGAACCTACGAACTATGAAGAAGCGATGGTGAGCCCAGATTCCGCAAAATGGCTTGAAGCCATGAAATCCGAGATGGGATCCATGTATGAGAACAAAGTATGGACTTTGGTTGACTTGCCCGATGATCGGCAAGCCATTGAAAATAAATGGATCTTCAAGAAGAAGACTGACGCTGACGGTAATGTTACTGTCTATAAAGCTCGACTTGTTGCGAAAGGTTTTCGACAATTTCAAGGGATTGACTACGACGAGACTTTCTCACCCGTAGCGATGCTCAAGTCTGTCTGAATCATGTTAGCAATTGCCGCATTTTATGATTATGAAATTTGGCAAATGGATGTCAAAACTGCATTCCTGAATGGATTTCTGGAAGAAGAGTTGTATATGATGCAACCGGAAGGTTTTGTCGATCCAAAGGGAGCTAACAAAGTGTGCAAGCTCCAGCGATCCATTTATGGACTGGTGCAAGCCTCTCGGAGTTGGAATAAACGCTTTGATAGTGTGATCAAAGCATTTGGTTTTATACAGACTTTTGGAGAAGCCTGTATTTACAAGAAAGTGAGTGGGAGCTCAGTAGCATTTCTGATATTATATGTGGATGACATATTGCTAATTGGAAATGATATAGAATTTCTGGATAGCATAAAGGGATACTTGAATAAGAGTTTTTCAATGAAAGACCTCGGTGAAGCTGCATATATATTAGGCATCAAGATCTATAGAGATAGATCAAGATGCTTAATTGGACTTTCACAAAGCACATACCTTGACAAAGTTTTGAAGAAGTTCAAAATGGATCAAGCAAATAAAGGGTTCTTGCCTGTACTACAAGGTGTGAGATTGAGTAAGACTCAATGCCCGACCACTACAGAAGATAGAGAGAAGATGAAAGATGTTCCCTATGCTTCAGCCATAGGCTCTATCATGTATGCAATGCTGTGTACCAGACCTGATGTGTGCCTTGCTATAAGTTTAGCAGGGAGGTACCAAAGTAATCCAGGAGTGGATCACTGGACAGCGGTCAAGAACATCCTGAAATACCTAAAAAGGACTAAGGATATGTTTCTCGTTTATGGAGGTGACAAAGAGCTCATCGTAAATGGTTACGTTGATGCAAGCTTTGACACTGATCCGGACGATTCTAAATCGCAAACCGGATACGTGTTTATATTGAACAGTGGAGCTGTCAGTTGGTGCAGTTCTAAACAAAGTGTCGTGGTGGGATCTACGTGTGAAGCGGAGTACATAGCTGCTTCGGAAGCAGCAAATGAAGGAGTCTGGATGAAGGAGTTCATATCCGATCTAGGTGTCATACCTAGTGCATCGGGACCAATGAAAATCTTTTGTGACAATACTGGTGCAATTGCCTTAGCAAAGGAATCCAGATTTCACAAGAGAACCAAGCACATCAAAAGACGATTCAATTCCATCCGGGATTTAGTCCAGGTGGGAGACATAGAAATTTGCAAGATACATACGGATCTGAATGTTGCAGACCCGTTGACTAAGCCTCTTCCACGAGCAAAACATGATCAGCACCAAGACTCCATGGGTGTAAGAATCATTATTGTGTAATCTAGATTATTGACTCTAGTGCAAGTGGGAGACTGAAGGAAATATGCCCTAGAGGCAATAATAAAGTTATTATTTATTTCCTTATATCATGATAAATGTTTATTATTCATGCTAGAATTGTATTAACCGGAAACATTATACATGTGTGAATACATAGACAAACAGAGTGTCACTAGTATGCCTCTACTTGACTAGCTCGTTAATCAAAGATGGTTATGTTTCCTAGACATAGACATGAGTTGTCATTTGATTAACGGGATCACATCATTAGGAGAATGATGTGATTGACTTGACCCATTCTGTTAGCTTAGCACTCGATCGTTTAGTATGTTGCTATTGCTTTCTTCATGACTTATACATGTTCCTATGACTATGAGATTATGCAACTCCCGTTTACCGGAGGAACACTTTGTGTGCTACCAAACGTCACAACGTAACTGGGTGATTATAAAGGTGCTCTACAGGTGTCTCCAAAGGTACTTGTTGGGTTGGCGTATTTCGAGATTAGGATTTGTCACTCCGATTGTCGGAGAGGTATCTCTGGGCCCACTCAGTAATACACATCACTATAAGCCTTGCAAGCATTGTGACTAATGAGTTAGTTGCGGGATGATGTATTACGGAACGAGTAAAGAGACTTGCCGGTAACGAGATTGAACTAGGTATCGAGATACCGACGATCGAATCTCGGGCAAGTAACACACCGATGACAAAGGGAACAACGTATGTTGTTATGCGGTCTGACCGATAAAGATCTTCATAGAATATGTGGGAACCAATATGAGCAGCCAGGTTCCGCTATTGGTTATTGACCGGAGAGGTGTCTCGGTCATGTCTACATAGTTCTCGAACCCGTAGGGTCCGCACGCTTAATGTTACGATGACAGTTATATTATGAGTTTATATGTTTTGATGTACCGAAGGTTGTTCGGAGTCCCGGATGTGATCACGGACATGACGAGGTATCTCGAAATGGTCGAGACATAAAGATTGATATATTGGAAGCCTATGTTTGGACATCGGAAGTGTTCCGGGTGAAATCGGGATAGTACCGGAAGGTTACCGGAACCCCCATTAACTTAATGGGCCTTGGTGGGCCTAGGTGGAAGAGAGGAGAGGAGGCCAGGGCAGGGCCGCGCGCCCCTCCCCCCCAGTCTGAATAGGACAAGGAGAGGGGGGCGGCGCCCCCCTTCCTTCCTCCCCTCCACCTTTTCCCCCTTTCTCTCCTAGTCCAACATGGAAAAGGGGGGGAGTCCTACTCCCGGTAGGAGTAGGACTCCTCCTGGCGCGCCTCTCCCTTAGGCCGGCCGAACCCCCCTTGCTCCTTTATATACAGGGGCAGGGGGCACCTCTAGACACACAATTGATCATTGATCTCTTAGCCGTGTGCGGTGCCCCCCTCCACCATATTACACCTCGATAATATTGTAGCGATGCTTAGGCGAAGCCCTGCGTCGGTAGAACATCAACATTGTCACCACGCCATCATGCTGACAAAACTCTCCCTCAACACTCGGCTGGATCGGAGTTCGAGGGACGTCATCGAGCTGAACGTGTGCTGAACTCGGAGGTGCCGTGCGTTCGGTACTTGATCGGTCGGATCGTGAAGACGTACGACTACATCAACCGCGTTGTGTTAAACGCTTCCGCTATCGGTCTACGAGGGTACGTGGACAACACTCTCCCCTCTCGTTGCTATGCATCACCATGATCTTGCGTGTGCGTAGAATTTTTTTGAAATTACTACGTTCCCCAACATTTACGACGAACCCCCTTTCCACCTCCATAATCGAGAAAATTCCTTAGTCCACTAGATACTAAGGATAAGTTCGACCGCTGTCATGTGATCCCTTCCTAGATCACTATTGTACCCCTTGACTAACTCATGGCAAGGCACACTTCAGGTGCGGTACACAACATAGCATATTTTAGAGCCTACGTCTAAAGCATAGGGGACGACCTTCGTCCTTTCTCTTTCTTCTGCCGTGGTCAGGTCTTGAGTCTTACTCAATACTCACACCTTGTAACACAGCCAAGAACTCCTTCTTTGCTGATCTATTTTGAACTCCTTCAAAATCTTGTCACGGTATGTATTCATTTGAAAGTACTATTAAGCATTTTTTATCTATCCTTATAGATCTTGATGCTCAATGTTCAAGTAGCTTAATCTAGGTTTTCCATTAAAAACACTTTTCAAATAACCCTGGATGCTTTCCAGAAATTCTACATCATTTCTGATCAACAATATGTTAACAACATATACTCATCAAAAATTCTATAGTGCTCCCACTCACTTCTTTGGAAATACAAGTTTCTCATGAACTTTGTATAAACCCAAAATCTTTGATCATCTCATCAAAGCGTTCATTCCAACTCCGAGATGCTTACTCCAATTCTTAGAAGGATTGCTGGAGCTTTGCATACTTGTTAGCATCTTTCAGGATTGACAAAACCTTCCGGTTGTATCACATACAACCTTTCCTCAAGAAAATCGTCGAGGAAACAATGTTTTGACATCCTATCTGCAAGATTTCATAAATAATGCAGTAACTGCTAATATAATTCTAACAGACTCTTAGCATCGCTACGAGTGAGAAAGTCTCATCGTAGTCAACTCCTTGAACTTGCCGGAAAACATCTTAATGACAAGTCGAGCTTTCTTAATGGTGACACTTACCATCATTGTCTGTCTTCCCTTTAAAATCCATCTGTACCCAACAGCCTTACGACCATCAAGTAGTTCTTTCAAAGTCTATACTTTGTTTTCATACATGGATCCTCTCGAATTTTATGGCCTCGAGCCATTCGTCGGAATCCGGGCCCACCATCGCTTCTCCATAGCTCGTAGGTTCATTGTTGTCTAGCAACATGACTTCCAAGATAGGATTACGTACCACTCTAAAGTAGTACGCATCCTTGTTGTCCTATGAGGTTTGGTAGTGACTTGATCTGAAGTTTCATGATCACTATCATAAGCTTCCACTTCAATTGGTGTAGGTGCCACAGGAACAACTTCCTGTGCCATGCTACACATTAGTTGAAGAGACGGTTCAATGACCTCATCAAGTCTCCACCATCCTCCCACTCAATTCTTTCGAGAGAAACTTTTCCTCGAGAAAGAAACCGTTTCTAGAAACAATCACTTTTGCTTCCAGATCTGAAATAGGAGGTATACCCAACTGTTTTGGGTATTCTATGAAGATGCATTTATCCGCTTTGGGTTCGAGCTTATCAGCCTGAAACTTTTTCACATAAGCGTCGCAGCCCCAGACTTTTAAGAAACGACAACTTAGGTTTCTCTAAACCATAGTTCATACGGTGTCGTCTCAACGGAATTGCGTGGTGCCCTATTTAAAGTGAATGCGGTTGTCTCTAATGCCTAACCCATAAACGATAGTTGTAATTCGATAAGAGACATCATGGTATGCACCATATCCAATAGGGTGCGGTTATGATGTTCGGACACACCATCACAATATGGTGTTCCAGGCGGTATTAGTCGTGAAACAATTTCCACAATTTCTTAATTGTGTGCCAAACTCGTTACTCAGATATTCATCTCTATGATCATATCACAGACATTTTATCCTCTTGTCACGACGATCTTCAACTTCACTCTGAAATTACTTGAACCTTTCAATAATTCAGACTTGTGTTTCGTCAAGTAAATATTCTCAGCATCTACTCAAATCATCTGTGAAGTAAGAACATAACGATATCCACTGCGTGCGTCAGCACTCATTGGACTGCACACATGAAATGTATTACTTCCAACAAGTTGCTCTCTTGTTCCATCTTACTGAAAACGAGGCCTTTCAGTCATCTTGCCCATGTGGTATGATTTGCATGTCTCAAGTGATTCAAAATCAAGTGAGTCCAAATGATCCATTTGTATGGACTTTCTTCATGCATATATACTAATAGACATGGTTCGCATGTCTCAATCTTTTCAAAAACGAGTGAGTCCAAAGATCCATCAACATGGAGCTTCTTCATGCGTTTTATACCAATATGACTCAAGTGGCAGTGCCACAAGTATGTGGTACTATCATTACTATCTTATATCTTTTGGCATGAACATGTGTATCACTACGATCGAGATTCAATAAACCATTCATTTTAGGTGCAAGACCATTGAAGGTATTATTCAAATAGACAGAGTAACCATTATTCTCCTTTAATGAATAACCGTATTGCGATAAACATAATCCAATCATGTCTATGCTCAACGCAAACACCAAATAATTATTATTCAGGTTTAACCCCAATCTCGATGGTAGAGGGAGCATGCGATGCTTGATCACATCAACCTTGGAAACACTTCCAACACATATCGTCATCTCACATTTAGCTAGTCTCCGTTTATTCCGCAGCTTTTATTTCGAGTTACTAACACTTAGCAACTGAACCGGTATCTAATACCCTGGTGCTACTAGGAGTACTAGTAAAGTACACATTAATATAATGTATATCCAATATACTTCTGTCGACCTTGCCAGCCTTCTCATCTACGAAGTATCTAGGGTAGTTCTGCTTCAGTGACCGTTCCCCTCATTTCAGAAGCACTTAGTCTCGGGACCTTGGGTTTCTTCACTAGAGCAGCAACTGATTTGCCGTTTCATGAAGTATCCCTTCTTGCCCTTGCCCTTCTAGAAACTAGTGGTTTTACTAACCATCAACAATTGATGCTCCTTCTTGATTTCTACTTTCGCGGTGTCAAACATCGCGAGTTACTCAAGGATCATCATGTCTATCCCTGATATGTTATAGTTCATCACGAAGCTCTAATAGCTTGGTGGCAGTGACTATGGAGAACCATCACTATCTCATCTGGAAGATTAACTCCCACTCGATTCAAGTGATTGTAGTACTCAGACAATCTGAGCACATGCTCAACGATTGAGCTTTTCTCCCTTAGTTTGCAGGCTTAAGAAACTTGTCAGAGGTCTCATACCTCTTGACGTGGGCATTAGTCTGAAATCCCAATTTCAGTCTTTGGAACATCTCATATGTTCTGCGACGTTTCAAAACCGTCTTTGGTGCCACAATTTTAAACCGTTAGCATCACACACTGAACTATCACGTAGTCATCAAAACATGCATGTCAGATGTTTCATAACATCTACAGACGACGCTCGAGGTTCAGCACACCGAGCGGTGCATTAAGGACATAAGCCTTCTTTGCAGCAATGAGGACAATCCTCAGTTTACGGACCCAGTCCGCATAATTGCTACTATCAACTTTCAACTAAATTTTCTCTAGGAACATATCTTAGTAGAACTAAAGCGTAAGCTACGACATTATTTGCAAAGACCTTTTGACTATGTTCATGATAATTAAGTTCATCTGATTATTTAATGAACTCCCACTTAGATAGACATCCCTCTAGTCATCTAAGTGATACATGATCCGAATCGACTAGGCCGTGTCCGATCATCACATGAGACGGACTAGTCATCATCGGTGAACATCTCCATGTTGATCGTATCTACTATACGACTCATGTTCGACCTTTCTGTCTCTTGTGTTCCGAGGCCATGTCTGTACATGCTAGGCTCGTCAAGTCAACCTAAGTGTTTTGCTTGTGTTCCGAGGCCATGTCTGTACATGCTAGGCTCGTCAACACCCGTTGTATGCGAACGTTAGAATCTATCACACCCGATCATCACATGGTGCTTCGAAACAACGAACCTTCGCAATGGTGCACAGTTAGGGGAACACATCTCTTGAAATTTTAGTGAGGGATCATCTTATTTATGCTACCGTTGTTCTAAGCAAATAAGATGTAAACATGACAAACATCACATGCAAATCATAATGTGACATGATATGGCCAATATCATCTTGCGCCTTTTGATCTCCATCTTCGAGGCGCGGCATGATCACCTTCGTCACCGGCATGACACCATGATCTCCATCATCGTGTCTTCATGAAGTTGTCTCGCCAACTATTACTTCTACTACTATGGCTAACGGTTAGCAATAAAGTAAAGTAATTACATGGCGTTTTCCATTGACACGCAGGTCATACAATAAATTAAGACAACTCCTATGGCTCCTGCCGGTTGTCATACTCATCGACATGCAAGTCGTGATTCCTATTACAAGAACATGATCAATCTCATACATCACATATATCATTCATCACATCCTTTTGGCCATATCACATCACATAGCATACCCTGCAAAAACAAGTTAGACGTCCTCTAATTGTTGTTGCATGTTTTACGTGGCTGCTATGGGTTTCTAGCAAGAATGTTTCTTACCTACGCAAAAGCCACAACGATGATATGCCAATTGCTATTTACCCTTCATAAGGACCCTTTTCATCGAATCCGATCCGACTAAAGTGGGAGAGACAGACACCCGCTAGCCACCTTATGCATCAAGCGCATGTCAGTCGGTGGAACCTGTCTCATGTAAGAGTACGTGTAAGGTCGGTCCGGGCCGCTTCATCCCACAATGCCGCCGAATCAAGATAAGACTAGTAACGGTAAGCCAATTGAACAAATCGTCGCCCACAACTACTTTGTGTTCTACTCGTGCATAGAATCTACGCATAAACCTGGCTCATGATGCCACTGTTGGGGAACGTAGAGAAATTTAAAATTTTCTACGTATCACCAAGATCAATCTATGGAGTCATCTAGCAACGAGAGAGAGGGGAGTTCATCTACATACCCTTCTAGATAGCGCGCGGAAGCGTTCAAGAGAACGGGGTTGATGGAGTCGTACTCGTCGTGATCCAAATCACCGATGATCCTAGCGCCGAACGGACGGCACCTCCGCGTTCAACACACGTACGGAGCGGGGACGTCTCCTCCTTCTTGATCCAGCAAGGGGGGAGGAGAAGTTGATGGAGATCCTGCAGCACGTCGGCGTGGTGGTGGAAGTAGGGGGATCACGGCAGGGCTTCGCCAAGCGCAAGCGGGGAGGAAGAGGTGTCACGGGAGGGAGGGAGGCGCCAGAGCTTGGGGTGCTGCTCCCATGCGCCTCCCCACTATATATAGGGGTGGAGGGGGCTGGTTTCTTGCCCTCCAAGTCAATTGGGGCGTTGGCAAAGGTGGGGGGAAAGAAATCCCATCATTTCCCTTCCCCATCGATTGTTATCCCCCTTTTTTAGGGATCTTGATCTTATCCCTTCGGGATATGATCTTATTCCTTCTAAGGTGGGATCTTGGTGCGCCTTGACCAGGGGTGTGGGGCCTTGCCCCCACTACCCACGTTCATGTGGGTCCCCCCATGCAGGTGGGCCCCACTTCGGAACCTTCTAGAACCTTCCCGGTACAATACCGAAAAATGCCGAACATTTTCCGGTGGCCAAAATAGGACTTCCCATATATAAATATTTTCCTCCGGACCATTCCGGAACTCCTCGTGACGTCCGGGATCTCATCCGGGACTCCAAACAACTTTCGGTTAACCGCATACTAATATCTCTACAACTCTAGCGTCACCGAACCTTAAGTGTGTAGACCCTACGGGTTCGGGAGACATGCAGACATGACCGAGACGACTCTCCGGTCAATAACCAACAGCGGGATCTGGATACCCATGTTGGCTCCCACATGTTCCACGATGATCTCATCGGATGAACCACGATGTCGAGGATTCATCAATCCCGTATACAATTCCCTTTGTCAATCGGTACGTTACTTGCCCGAGATTCGATCGTCGGTATCCCAATACCTTGTTCAATCTCGTTACCGGCAATTCACTTTAGTCGTACCGTAACGCATGATCCCGTGGCTAACTCCTTAGTCACATTGAGCTCATTATGATGACGCATTACCGAGTGGGTCCAGAGATACCTCTTCGTCATACGAAGTGACAAATCCCAGTCTCGATTCGTCCAACCCAACAGACACTTTCGGAGATACCTGTAGTGCGCCTTTATAGCCACCCAGTTACGATTTGACGTTTGGTACACCCAAAGCATTCCTACGGTATCCGGGAGTTGCACAATCTCATGGTCTAAGGAAATGATACTTGACATTAGAAAAGCTCTAGCAAACGAACTACACGATCTTGTGCTATGCTTAGGATTGGGTCTTGTCCATCACATCATTCTCCTAATGATGTGATCCCGTTATCAATGACATCCAATGTCCATGGTCAGGAAACCATAACCATCTATTGGTCAACGAGCTAGTCAACTAGAGGCTTACTAGGGACATGTTGTGGTCTATGTATTCACACATGTATTACGGTTTCCAGTTAATACAATTATAGCATGAACAACAGACAATTATCATGAACAAGGAAATACAATTATAACCATTTTATTATTGCCTCTAGGGCATATTTCCAACAGGCCATCCAGTATGATTCCAGCCCATTGTAACTTCCGTCCCATGTATGGCCCATGATGTCTTTCGGCCCATATGAGGCCCTTTGTAACTCTTGGCCCATTAAAGGCCCGAGATGAAACTGGCCCAAAATGAACAGTGTATCGCTTTATACCCATTAACGGCCCATTATTCTGTCGGCCGTTTCCAGCCCGTGTTAACTTTCGCCCTTCTAAGGGCCCATTTATTCTTGGGCTCATTTCTAGAATTCGGTTAGATACGGTCCGTTACTGGCTTGTTCTATTTGTGGGCCAAATACAGCCCGTGGTTACATTCGGCCATTTTGTGGCCCGTTAACCCGTTGGGTTGTTTCCGTAGTGTTATCAAGTACGGCCTATTAACAGCCCGTTATGGTCCATGAATAGTACGGCCCTTGTTTGGCGAAATGATTATACGCCCCATAGAAGGCCCATGGATCCTACGGCCCGTAGAAGACCAATGGATCCTACGGCCCATAGAAGGCTCATGGATCCTACGGCCGGTAGAAAGTCCATGGATCCTACGACCCGTAAAAGGCCCATGGATCCTACGGCCCGTAGAAGGCCCACGGATCCTATGGCCCTCATGATTCCCAATGTTACAACAGTCCGTGTGTTGCCAAAAATAGGTTATTGTGGCCACTAGAAAAACGCGGAAAAAGAACTGCAGTGACTACAAGCAAACAACTAAACAAGACAATAAGGAAATAAATAAGCAATCAACTAACGCTAGCCTATTACAGCTATTACACATATTACATCCACTGGGCATCAAAGTTCGCCACCAGTGCAAATATAGGGAGCAAAGCAGCATATTACATACACTGGCCGTCAAAATTGGCCACCAGTGCAAATAAACGCGGAAGAAAAAGAAGTCCATAAGTGAAACAACTTCAGAAGAGCTCAAGAAACGTTATCCTCGGTATCCACCATGCTGGCAATAAGCTTAGCAAGCTTATTAGCTTTGTCATGTTTGGCGCTAAAATCCTCCAACGCTTGCTGTTGCACCAGAAAGTATGCATCTGAATGCTCCAGGGACTTCCGCAGTCCTTTTGCTTCTTGTCACAGCATAGCTGATCGATGTCTTTTAGCTTGTAGTTGAGACTCAAGAAACCGAACTGATTCAGACAGTGAGTTTGAATAGCTTGTGCAAGCGGTAGTGGCCAGTAACTCGAACAGTAAACCAAGACAGGACTTTGGGATTGCCTCACTGTCTTCAAGATAGTTTTCCTTAGCTGTTTTATCAGCTTTGTTGTAGATCAACAAGGATGTCTCACGATCCTGAACATTATCTGCATTACTTCCTTTATCATTGCTTAATAAGGCACTCTTCCCCAATATTCTGTCAACATTCTAAAAGAAGAAACAAGCAGACACATAACAGGTTTAGCATGTACTAGTATATGAAACTCATTTCGGTGAACCAGTTCATTTAGTAAGGTGGACAAGATTAAACTACCAAGTCTTCTATTGCCAAGTAGTACATTATAAAAGCATCAAACAAACATATATCTATGTCCTATGGTCACTGCATTGTCTTGCCAAATCAAAATAGAGACACGGTTGATACGTCTCCAACGTATCTATAATTTTTGATTGTTCCATGCTATTATATTATCTATTTTGGATGTTTAATGGGCTTTTGAAAGGATCGATATAGTTGACTAGAGGGGGGGGGGGTGAATAGGCAACTAACAAGTTTTAGATTTTCTTTACCAAATTAAACTTTGCATCAAAGTAGGTTGTCTAGATATGCAACTAGGCGAGCAACTTATATGATGCAACAACAACAAGCACGCAAGCAAGCAAGGGATATAACACAAGTAAGCTTGCACAAGTAAAGGCACGAGATAACCAAGAGTGGAGCCGGTGAAGACGAGGATGTGTTACCGAAGTTCCTTCCTTTTGAGGGGAACTACGTCTCCGTTGGAGCGGTGTGGAGGCACAATGCTCCCCAAGAAGCCACTAGGGCCACCGTGTTCTCCTCATGCCCGCACACGATGCGAGATGCTGTGATTCCACTATTGGTGCCCTTGGATGCGGCGACCGGACCTTTACAAACAAGGTTGGGGCAATCTCCACAACTTAATTGGAGGCTCCCAACGACACCACGAAGCTTCACCACACTAGACTATGGCTCCGCGGTGACCTCAACCGTCTAGGGTGCTCAAACACCCAAGAGTAACAAGATCCGCAAGGGATTAGTGGGGGGAATCAAATTTCTCTTGGTGGAAGATTAGATCGGGGCCTTCTCAACCAATCCCTAGAAAATCAACAAGTTTGATTGGCTAGGAAGAGAGATCGGGCGAAAATGGAGCTTGGAGCAACAATGGAGCTTAGGGTTGGAAGAGGTGGTCAACTCAGGGAAGAAGACACCCCTTATATAGTGGAGGGACAAATCCAACCGTTATCCACCAACCTAGCCTGTGCAGCACGGTACTACCGCGCCAGGGACGCGGTACTACCGCAAGGTCATGCGGTACTACCGCAGGGCCCTGCGGTACTACCGCCAGAGCAGTACAAGCCTGGACCGTCCAAGCGCACCGAAGCGAAGGGCGGTAGAACCGCTTGCGCGGTACTACCGCAAGTCAAGGAAGTTCCAGATTTCGAGAAGGCACGAACATATAAAAATACATCCGTGGCAACTTCCGCTGAGATGGAGTCAATGCAAAAACCTGACACCGTAGTACAGCACGCAGAGCAGTACTACCGCGCGGTAGCTGAGCCAGGCCAGGACGCATGGTACTACCGCGCACCGGGCGCAGTACTACCGCGTAGGGCGCGGATGTAAAAAATTACATCCGCCCCTACTACCGCTGCGCAACAGCACTTGGCCTGGGGGCCACAGTACTACAGCTCCTGAGGAGCGGTACTACCGTGGGCTCTTGCGGTACAACCGCAACATGGTCCGGTACTACCGCAAGTGCCTGCGGTACTAACGCTCCTAGGAGCAGTACTACCGCATGCCTAAGCTCAGCAACCACGACAAGTTGCATAAACGAGATAAACGGAGGATGCTCCAAAGTGCCAAAGGAAAGGAGGTGCAAAAAGGAGTAGACGTGTACGTGATGATTCCACCCAAACCTTTCCAAAGCGGACCCTCTCTTAATAGTACGGCTTTCCTACGACTCAAATCCACCAAAAAGAAACGTAGAAAAACACCGTCTTCAATAGTCTTCGAGGGGCACCAAATCGTCTTGTGCCCAGTGATGAAATGTCCGAAATACTCAAGGCACACGATTAGTCTGCAAAAGCATTGTCATCAATCACCAAAACACCTTAGGGATAAATAAGCCCTTACAATCTCCCCCTTTTTGGTGGATTGATGACAATATGGGATTTGCACAAGGGAGAAAAGAGAATATAGAGCATGAGCAAACCCCACATCTCTAAAATATAGATGGCTCCCCCTAGATGTGTGCTATATAGATAAGTGCTTTGGACTGCATGGCACACATACTAGGATCAACACTCCCCCTATATTTTATAGACAAGGCATTATCTTGCAACAATAAGGCTAACACTAAGCAAGATAGTAAAAATGAGCATAATATAAATAGCACAAGATATCGTAAGCTCACTAAGGTGCGATAGAGTGCATATGTCTTACACCATATGATAGATAAGTCTCACAAGCGCAAACCAAACCAAAGCAAACGAGGTTCAAACGAGAAGGCAAACAAACCAAACACGACACACGAGTCGCAAATACCTACACTCTCTCCCCCTTTGGCATCGAGACGCCAAAAAGGCAGAGAGGACACCTGCAACACAAGTGGTGGCTCAAGCGGAGTAGTCACTCGCACGCTCTTCGTCGGACTCGGCAGCGAGGATGGGCTCCTCCTCAGAATCAGTCCACTTGTAGCCTTGCTTGGCCATCCACTCGGCCTCCGGAGTGATGTGCTCCTCGGAGCCGCCGGAAACTTCCTCTCCAAACACCTTCATGATCTTCTTGTCGCGGCGGCGACTCTCGTTGGAGGCGACGTGAGTCTGGTACTGCCCCTTAGCCTGCATGTAGAACAAGGCCTTCATCTTGGACTTCAGCTTCTTAGCCCAGGAGGGCTCAGTGGAGGAAGGGGCATGTCCAGTAGAGCGGTCCTCATCTGCATTCTCCTCCTCACTTTCCTCCCCATCAACAGCCATCTTAGCAGCCGCTGCCTCAGCACGAGTAGTAGTGTTAGCCCACTGGGGCTTGATGCGAAGTCTGATGGGGTCATGACGGATCCAGTTAGGGGCCAAAAACTCATCCTGAGGGAATCGCTGCTCCCATGTCTTCGAGATCAGCAGAAACAGGTAAGGTCCATAGATGGGAACCTTACGGTTGAACACCGCAAAGCGAAGCTTGCACCACATGATGTGGGAGACGTCCAAGGGTTGTGTCTGAGAGATCCGCGCCTCCTCACAGAGAAGCAACATGTCCACAAGATAAGCATGCACCTTGTCCTTGTCCCCAATGCGTGGGAAGAGAGAGTTGCGGAAGATCCGGTGCATGATGTCAAGGAAAGGGTTCAGAACCCATGTCTTCTTGCCACTTGGAAGGAGCTTCTCAACATAATATTGCATAAGCTTGTTCTTGTTGGCAGACTCGGGGTTGGCATGAGGGCGGACACCAACGGGTGTGTTGAGCCCCTCATCAGGTACATTGAGCAAAGCTATGAATTCCTGCCATGTAGCAGTCAGCTGACGTCCATTGGTCATCCAGGTCAACCTCTGATCCTCCTCAGTGTGAAAGTGAACCGAAGCAAAGAACTAGGCAACAAGCTCGGGATCATAGTCCAGGTGAAAAGAGATCACATCCTCAATGGCAAACTGCTCCACGAGATCCAAGGCCTCACCAAAGTAGGCACGGTGCTTCTCCTCCCTCATGTGATTCATATCAATCCAGTGCACGTCCACATATGTGTTCTGCTTTCCCTTGATCACATCCAAATAAATGAGATTCTGCTTCTTGGTCCAGAACAGATCATTGCCTCTAAAGTGGGCACGAGGATTCACATAAAGGTTGATCCTCCTTCAAGCGAGAAACTCTGCCTACGGAATCTCATCCATGCCCATGGACGGCTCCTTCTGCTTGGTGGCGGTAGTCTTGGTCCTGCGTTGGGGGGCATTGGAGCCCTCTGGGGCTTCATCTTGGTTGCGCAGACGCATGGAACCCGTGTCACGGCTGGGATTGGAACGGCGAGCAGGAGCACTGGAGCCACCACCTAAGACACAAAACACAAAACACGCACGAGAAGCGAGATGGATCAATGCAAAGACCACAGCGAAAACAGGTGAAACAAGTAGAATGTGCACTTGGTAATTGCCATGATGAAGATTTGATAGCTACGGTAGTACTGCTTGTTCGTGCGGTACTAAAATTTTAGTGCCGCTACTAGTCGCGGTAGTACCATGATGCAGCATGGTAGTACCGGGGCTCGGAGCGGCAGTAGGACTTTAGTACCTCGGCTCGCGCGATAGTACCGCGCCTGAGGGGCGGTAGTACCGTATGAGCGGTAGTACCGCACCTGAGATGTGGTAGTATCGCACGGCGTCAGATCCGAACCAATTGAATCTGAGAACAACCGTGACAATGAGGCGGTACTACGGTTGATCAAATCTACCACGGGACAACATACCAAGTACAATTTCTACGCATCACTACTCTCCTACATCCTACTCTTGCAAATATTTGGCCTAAAATCTCAAGAACAACATGCATCTCCCCAAAAACCTAGAAGCGGAAGAACGAACAAAAGAGAGAGGGATTTGGGGAGAAACCTTGTCCATGGCAAGAGGAAGTGGTGGGGAATGATCCCACCGGTCGGAATCCGAGGAGAGCGGCCGGAGAAGGAGATCCGGTGAGGGTCTCCGGCACCGTTCTTGAGCGAGAGAGACAGAGACCTCGGGGAAAGAAGAGGACGAATGGGTATGGGGGGGTTGGAACTCCCCCTGCCCGCTCTTAACCCCCACGCGCCCTCATCCGCGCGGTAGTACCGCATGTCATCACGGTAGTACCGCCCGGGCGGAATACCGCACCGGGGCGGTAGTACTGCTCCCCCAGGCGGCAGTAAAAAATTACTGCCGCGCTGGGTATGGAAGTACCATGCGCTCCTCACGCGGTAGTACCGTGGCAGGCCGCGGTAGTACCGTGAGCTCAAGAAGATGCAAGTTTCAAGGAGTGGAAAATGAAGTCTTTGCAAGGCAACCTTCACGCGAACGGACACACCAAAAATGCAACAGCTCAAACAAGATCGACACGACGAAAGGAAGACAAGAGACAACGAGGACTAAGACACTCAACACACCCTCTCTAAAGAGAGGGCGGTGGCCGGAGCCACCTATGTTTGAGTCAATTGGTATGGCACCGCGAAGAATTATACTTGGGCCCATGACCAAAACTCGCCTTTGAAGCACAAGTACCATCAAAAATGGCTAATGTGAAAGAGTTGATCAATTTATGCATAATGGGGGGGAGGGAGAGTTCATTGAGAGAACAACACTCCTCCTATGTCCATGCCTACACCTAAACAAGATAACAAGTTGAGTATGGTAGGATGTGCAAGGGTTCAAGCAACATTGCTCGAATCAATGATATTTAGCTCATGCCTTAACTCGCGAAATCTTGCTTCATCCAAGGGCTTCGTGAAAATATCTGCAAGGTTATCATGAGTGTTGACGTAGTTGAGCTTGATCTCCCCTCGCCTAATTTGATCCCGGATGAAGTGATACCGAATCTCAATATGCTTCGTCTTGAAGTGTTGCACCGGGTTGAGAGAAATCTTGATGGCACTTTCATTGTCACACCAAAGAGGCACTTTGTCACAAATGACACCGTAATCCTTTAAAGTTTGCCTCATCCATAGGAGTTGTGCACAACAACTACCGGCCGCCACATACTCCGCTTCGGTGGACGAGAGAGACATACAACTTTGCTTCTTAGAAGACCAACTTACCAAAGAGCAACCAAGGAATTGGCACCCTCCGGAAGTGGACTTCCTATCCACTTTGTCTCCAGCCCAGTCTGAGTCCGAATAACCTGCAAGCTGGAAGTTTGCTCCTCTTGGGTACCATAGGCCAAAGTTTGGGGTATGAGCCAAATATCGGAAGATTCGCTTGACCGCCACAAAGTGGCTCTCCTTAGGTGCGGCTTGAAGCCGTGCACAGATTCCCACACTCGACATGATATCCGGTCTAGATGCACAAAGGTAAAGCAAGGAGCCAATCATGGAGCGATATACCTTTTGATCCACCGCTTTACCATTGGGATCAAGGTCAAGTTGGCACTTGGTGGGCATTGGAGTGGAAGCCGGCTTGACATCACTTAGCTTGAATCTCTTGAGCATGTCTTGAGTGTATTTGGCTTGGTTGATGAAGGTTCCTTCTCTTCTTTGCTTCACTTCGAACCCGAGAAAGAACTTCAACTCTCCCATGGAAGACATCTTGAACTTTGAGGTCATGAGAGCGGCAAATTCCTCATTGAAAGCTTTGTTAGGGGAACCAAAGATAATATCATCAACATATAGTTGGCACACAAACAACTCCCCTTTGACCTTCTTAGTAAAAAGAGTGGGGTCGATTAGCCCAACTTCGAATCCACGGTCTTGTAACAACTCGGTAAGGTGGTCATACCACGCACGTGGGGCTTGTTTAAGGCCATAGAGTACCTTATCGAGTTGATACACATGATCGGGAAAGTAGGGATCCTCGAACCCGGGGGGTTGCTTGACATATACCAACTCATTAATAGGACCATTAAGAAAAGCACTCTTCACATCCATTTGTTGCAACTTAAAGTTGTGATGAGAAGCATAAGCAATCAACAAACGAATGGATTCAAGGCCAGCAACGGGAGCAAAGGTTTCACCATAGTCGATACCCTCGACTTGGGAGTAGCCTTGTGCCACCAATCTTGCCTTGTTGGAAACGATGGTCCCATGAGCATCTTGCTTGTTCTCGAATATCCACTTGCTCCAATGACATTGTGGTTCCCCGTTGGCCTTGGCACCAATCTCCACACCTTGTTGTAGTCGAAGTTGTTGAGTTCTTCATGCATGGCATTAAGCCAATCCGGATCTTCGAGCGCCTCATATACCTTTTGGGGTTCAACACAAGAGACAAACGCGTGATGTTCACAATAGTTTGCCAATTGTCTACGAGTGCTTACCCCCTTTTGAATGCTTCCAAGCACATTCTTCATGAGATGTCCCTTGGTGGAGAGCTTGGATGCAATCTTGGCAGCACGACGCTCCAATTCCTCCTCGGGGGTGAGTCAAGGAGCGGTCACTTGACCATCTTGAGCGCCGTCTTGAGCTTGTTCTTGATCTCGAGGAAGCTCTTGATCTTGAACTTGCTCAGAGGAGAGAACTTGAACTTGGGAATCACTTGATGTTTCAACACCATCTTGAGATTGACCTTGCCCTTGGTGTTGTTCTTGAGGTTGAGGGCCTTCACTTTGTTCTTCGGAAGCGTGTGGGCCTTGGGTTGGTGATGGCTCCACTTGAGTGGAGCATTGTCCTTCTCCTTCGGCCACAAGGGGTTCCTCAATGGGTAGGATAAAACCAACACCCATTCTTCTTATGGCTTGAGGAGGAATTTCATCACCTACATCACAAGTGCCACTTTGCTCCACTTGGGAGCCGTTATTCTCATCAAACTCCACGTTACATGTCTCCTCAATAAGCCCCGTGGAATTATTGATGACACGGTAAGCATGAGAGTTTGTAGCATAACCAACAAATATGCCCTCATAAGCTCTAGCCTCAAATTTAGACAAACGAACACCTTTCTTGAGAATGAAACACTTACACCCGAACACCCGGAAGTACTTGAGGTTGGGCTTGTTACCGGTGAGTATCTCATATGGAGTCTTGTTCAAGCCTTTGCGGAGATAGAGACGATTTGATGCATGACACGCGGTGTTGATGGCTTCGGCCCAAAAGTTGTATGGAGACTTGAACTCCGCCATCATGGTCCTTGCCGCATCCATCAACGTCTGGTTCTTCCTCTCCGCTACACCATTTTGGTGAGGGGTGTAAGGTGCGGAATATTGATGCTTGATGCCCTCATGACTAAGAAACTCATCCAAGGTGTAGTTCTTGAACTCGGTGCCGTTGTCACTTCTTAGTGTCAAGATCTTTGCATTGTGTTGACGTTGGGCTTCATTTGCAAAGTCAATGATGGTTTGTTGGGTCTCGCTCTTCCTCTTGAAGAAATATACCCCAGTGTATCTCGAATAGTCATCCACAATCACCAAGCAATACTTTCTACCCCCAAGACTATCAAAGGATGGAGGCTCAAATAGATCCAAATGAAGGAGCTCCAAAGGCCTCTTCGAGTAAATGATAGTCGTGGGAGGGCGAGCCTTTTCATGTAGCTTTCCTTTGATACAAGCACTGCAAGCACGATATTTAGCAAAACTAACATTCGTTAGTCCACGGACATGGTCCCCCTTGAGAAGACTTTGCAAAGATCTCATATTGACATGGGCTAAACGGCGATGCCAAAGCCATCCCACGTCAACTTTAGCCATTAGGCATGTCGCGGTCTTAGTGGGTCGCTCCGAAAAGTTAATCACATAGAGACAGTTCTCGACATGCCCAACAAAGGCTACTTTAAGAGTCTTGCTCCACAAGAGGGCCACGGTATCAACATCAAAGAAAGTGGCAAAGCCCATGAGTGCAAGTTGTCGAACGGAAAGTAAATTGTATGCAAGGGACTCAACAAGCATGACCTTCTCGATCGTGAGATCATGAGAAATGACAACCTTGGCAAGTCCCGATACCTTTGAGGACGAGGCATCACCCCACTCGACATTGGTGGGCATAGACGGAATCTTGTGAACATCCACCACCAAATCCTTGCTTCCGGTCATATGATTAGTTGCTCCACTATCGAGCAACCATGATCCCCCACCGGAAGCAAACACCTACAAGAAATCAATGCTTGGATTTAGGTACCCATTTTGTAATGGGTTCTTTGATGTTAGTAACAAGGGTCTTAGGAACCTAAATAGACCATTCAATGTACTCATAAGAAGAACCAACAAATTTGGCATAAACATGTCCATCACTAGCACGGCATAACACATAAGAAGGGTTAAAGTCGCCGGCTTTGTTGGGAAGAGACGTGTTGCCCTTCTTGGCATCACCACCCTTCACTACAAAAAAAAAATACACTTCCGTGATGATACGTGTTTGTCACAGTAGGTCGCGTTTTTTGTCATGCATGTACATCCATGGCGATTTTATGACAGAATCAAGATAGTCATACCTGTGCTGTCGTAGAAGTGTTCCATGACATTACCAAAATTATCATCACGGAAGTGTCCACTTCCATGACGATAAATCGCGCGTCACAGAAGTGCTTTCGTCAAGGGTGACCGACACGTGGCATCCACCGTAACGGAACGCCGTTAAGCTATCGGGTCGGGTTTTGGATCCGATAACCCGTGAACAGCCCCGACCAATGGGAAATTTTCACGTGTAAAATACTTATTGGCCGGACGAAACACGTGTCGGCTCGTCAGTGGGTCAGATAGGCTCCTATGATATGTCGACACGTGCCACGGCCCACCACTGGCCCATTTAGCTTACAAAGCCGGCCCATTTGACTTGGTCAAAAGTTAACGGGCTGGCCCATGAAAAGCCTGTTAACGGTCTCTTCGCAAATAGCCCATTTTACGGCCCATTAACTCACGGCCCGTTAGGCCCTAAAGGAAATCGGCCCAACAACGTCATGTGGGCCGTCGAATATAACACCAGCCCATTTCACTTTCGGCGCATGTATGGCCCACGACGTCTTTCGGCCCATATGAGGCCTTCGTATCTTTCGGCCCTTTATAGGCCCACGGTGACTCTAGCCCATAATGAACAGTAATTTTCTTTATACCCGTTAACGGCCTGTGATTTACATGGGCCGTTTCCAGCCCGTGTTAGCTTTCGGCCTATTGACGTCCCATACGTTCTTGGGCTCCTTTTCGGACCTCGATTACTTCCGACCCGTTACTGGCCTGTTCCCCTAATGGGCCAAATTCGGCCCATGGCAAGAGTCGGCCCGTTACTGGCCTGTTCCCCTAATGGGCCAAATTCGGCCCATGGCAAGAGTCGGCCCATTACTGGCCTGTTACCCTAATGGGCCAAATTAGGCCCATGGCAAGAGTCGGCCCGTTTCTGGCATGTTAATCCGTTGCGCCGTTTCCAGCCCGTCCTATATTCTGGCCCATTAACAACCCGTTATTCCTGTGACAGAATTAAGGCTTTGCTGTCCTACGGCCTGTTAACGGCCTGTTACCGTGCTGGGCCGATACCAATTACGCCCGATTACAGCCCATGTAGACCCATTTATCCGACGGCACGAGGCGCACCGTTTACAGGCCCATTTATCGACGGCCCGTAGGAGACCCATGGATCCTACGGCCCGTATATGGCCCATGGTAGTTGCGGCCACTAGCAAACCAGGGAAAAAGAAGACTAGGAAATAAATAAGGCCAAAACTAACGCTAGGCTATTAAGGCGATTGCACAGATTACATCCACTCGGCATCAAAGATCGCCACCAGTGCAAATATAGGGAACACCCTACACTATACAAAAATGGCTTGCTGTTTTCTTCAGCCGGTAGCTGCACGTTAAGAATAAATTTTGTATCGCACCAAAACAAATTACAACTATATAACAAAAGGAAGGTTGGCATAAAACTTAACAGTCTAGCAGATAAATGCACTACCAGAAGTTCAGAAGCTCAGTTCATTTGACTTGACTGTTACATTTTCATGCTGTATTGTCCGATGGAGCACCATAACCCTCGCCTTCATTTCCCCTAGGCTCCTGAACAACATAGCAAATGTCTGATAGTCTGCTTTCAAAACCATGCATATCTTGACGACATTGAGCAATGTTTCTCCTTGTTTCACAAAGGGTCTCTGTTAGGGAATGGACTTGTGTCTGGAGCGCAGATACAACATTGCTTTGAGCTTGCATATCTTGATCATGAGGCAGTTTGGACGATATTGCCTTAACAACCAACCCAGTATTACGCAGGAACGTGCTTTTGGCACTGTTAGTGGACAGGTACTGACCCACTGCAGCAAGAGCTGACATTGCGGTTATAGTTGCCTCGCCACCTTCAGAAGGTGGCGGTTCCACCATTTTTTCCATAGCTCACTGAAAAGTTGAGGTTTTACATTAGTAGTACCAGAAGAGAAGGTATTAAGGAGGCAGCAAAACCAAACAAAATAGCTTTGGTCTATATACAGAACTTATTCTGGTGAACCCATGTAAAATATTAGTTGTATTTTATTGCAAAGTACATAATAAAACCAGGTTCCAAACATATGACCATGTACCATCGCTAATGTATTGTCTATTTCTTCACATTGTATTGAGGGCTAAGGATAAAGAGACGAAGTTTATAATACGGTAAGCATAGTATGACATCATTCATATCACAAAACAACTGAGAACAGACAAACATGCAATTGTAACATTGTGTGGGCAAGTCCAGCACGGAACTAGATTACGGGTCAAGATCAAAGGAACATCACTCCTCTCTTTTAAACCTTGTAAGGTGCAATGATACGCTAAGACAATTGTGTATAAAATTGAAAAGAGTAATAGACATTGGCTGCAAACCATGCAGTTCAAGGCACAAGTCAGAGTAAGTAGTAGTTAAAAGGCATGAGGATTAAGGACTTACAACAACGGCTTTGACTGGTGTAGTCATGCCCTTCTTCTTACTGGTGTGACAGTCCTTGAAGATTTCCACAACATTTGGTTCAGGTACTTTTTGGTCCTTGCGGGCTTTCCTCTGCATTTCGAACAAGTCAATATAGATCTGATAATATGGTACAACGAAAAGAGTGAAACAACAGCTAATTACAAGAGCCTCGCAGTGTGCAATATAGCTACGAGATCCTGTCGTCTGTTGGAATTTCACTTTCGTACAGTTGGCCTTGTTCTTTGAACAGTTCACCTACAAGAAGATAGATTTGTGTGGCACATTCGTAAATAGGACTTCAACATGTGATCTGATCACATATATATAATGTACCTGATACTTCGAAATCAGACCAGTGTTTAACAAGGCCCCTCCAGTCTTCATCTGATATATTTTCCACTAGAGATGTTTGGGAAAGTTCACTGTTAGCCTTGCCTTCAAAGTGAGTTTTCCTCAAGTTATACCGATACTGTCGCAGAGCAGACTTGAAAACATGGGTGCAAGCTTGTCTGGTTGCATCATCTTGGCTATCCAACTTCAACCTCATCTGTTGAAAATTATGGGAGTCTCATTATCAGCAACCTAGAAAGTATGGGACAGAGCAAGACGATATTACTAGTTTCCATACATAACCATACTTACAGATAAATGGTCGAGGAAGGTGTTGAACTGGGTTTCGTCTTTGTCATTCCTGTACTGAATCCATGTTGGGAGGATACGTACATGACACCTAACGGCAACCGCTGCCTCTGATACTAACTTGGCTGACTCTGTAGCATCACGTGGCCTTTTTAAACCTGCCTCAAAACGGATCTCCATTCTTTCTCCTCTAGATTTAGTTAACCTATCGAGCATTATCCCTGATGTTTGTTTCCTCTTGCGCCTAGGTGCTAGTCCAACAACGAACATAGGAAGTGTTAGTGTACATCAAACTGTGAGACTACATATAAAGAAGCATGCAACTGTAACTTGACTCCAGCAACTACCTTCTTGCTGTTGAAGCTCACAAGGTTCATCTGATATTGCCAACTCATCTTGTGTCAAGAGAGCTTGGGAAGTAGTGTCAGGTGGCAAGGGAGCTTGGGAACGTGCTGCTAGCTCAGTTGACGCACGAGTAAGTCGTGCAGCTGGTAGTACTGCGGTAGGTGTTGCAAGAACTAGGGCTGTCTCTGCTTGTTTGGTGGCAGCTATTTGTTTCTGTTTGGCTTTTTTTGCAACCCGTGTAGCATGGGATGCCGTGTTTGTAGAATTTTCCGCTGGACTTTGACCTTCTATTGCACCATCAGTACCAGCAGAATCTGCAGGATTCATCCGCTTCTCATTCCCTGCCATTCTGTGTTTCTTCCTCTTTCTCTGTGCCATGTTAACTCAAGCCGACAAGAAAAACGAATAACAATTTAGTTCTTCAGAACAAATTGATGCGTGATGCAGACGAACTGAACTTTGATGTTAGACAACCACATGATAGGAGGATGTAATATGTATGAAAAACAGGACCGAAGAGATAACCAGAACTATGATGTGTAAACTAAGAAGAAGACATTTCACCAAATTAGAAGCAATGCAATGGAAGGTAGACACCATATGAAAGATGCTACAAATATCGCTCTGCCAAGTTAACAGTGTCTCATCATAAATGGCGTTTAAACAAATGTGAAGCAGTACAAGAAATAAATCATATGCAAGATGCAAACAACATCACACTACCATGTTAGAGGTCTCTCATCATTAGTGCCATTGCATATTCACAGCATTACATATTCACAGCTTATGATGTGTAAACTAAGGAGAAGGCATTTCAACAAATTAGAAGCAATGAAAGCTAGACACCATATGAAAGATGCAACGAATATCACTCTACCAAGTTAAAATTGTCTCGTCATAAGTGTCATTTCAACAAATTAGTAGTACAAGCTAGAAAAGAATGTGAGATGTAACCTATATCACACTCTGAAGTCAAACGTGTCTTATGATAAGTGATTGTTGCAGGTTACACAACAGTAGTAATTTGATGTAAGAACATGGTGTGATAGACAGATATTGTATGTTCTAGAAACAGGAACACGTGTCTTATTCAAGTATAATGTGTAAAGTAAGCAGATGGAATTCAACAAAATTAGAAGCAATACAAGCTAGACATCACACATAACATGCAACCACATATAACAGTGCCAAGTTAGAGGGAGCACCGGTGATGCTGCACTAGGGGAGACGTGCTCATCATAAACACAGCTTTGTTGAGTGTCTATGCATGTGTTGTCTTGGAAATCATCTTGGGGGTGTGGAGGAGTAGAAACTGTAGAGGCCCTCCGTTCGGAAGGAGCACCTTTATCCGCTGCCTTGCTAACTTCCTTCCGCTTTATTGATTTTGAATTGTCAAGTAAAACCGACAAGAAAAAGCAATAAAATTCTCTCTTCAGAACTCATTCATGCATGATACTGACAATCACTACTTTGATGTGAGGCAAACACATGATACCAGGATGGAATATGTACGAAAAACAGGACGACATGGCATGTTCACAACTGTTTGTGTAAACTAAGCAGAAACCATTCCAGCAAATAAGAAGCAATGCAAGCTAGACACCACATGAAAGATGCAACCAATATGACTCTGCCAAGTTAAAAGTGTCCCATCATAAATGGAATTTCAACAAATTAGAAGCAGCGCATGCTATAAATCATATGAAAGATGCAACTAATATCGCACTGCATATACTAAAGGTGTCTCGTCATGTTGATTGATGCGGGATACAAAAAAAACAATAGTTTTATGTAAGGACATGCCTAATAGACAGATGTACTATGTACTAAATACAGGTAGGCATGTCACATTAACAGGTATAATGTATAAGCTATGCAGACTAGCACATGCAGTTTAACCAGATTGGACGAATTACAATCTAGACACCATATGCAACATGCAACCACATATCACGCTGCCAAGTTAGAGCAAGCACCTGCGATGCTAGTGTAGGGGAAATGCTGTAATCAACTACAGAGCTACGTTCACTATCTTCATCTAGCATTTCTGTTTCTTGAGAATCATGTCGGGAGGCTGACGCTGCATTCTTTAAATGAGGAGTAGTCCCCTTACCTGCCTGCCTCGTCATAAGTGATTGACGAGGGATACACAAGAACATTAGTTTGATGTAAGAACATGGTTAATACACAGATGTACTAGTATGTACCAAAAACAGAAAGGTATGTCTTATTCAAAGGTATAATGTGTAAGCTAAGCAGATGCAATTTAACCAAATTGGAAGCAATACAAGCTAGACATCCGGCTGGAGTGGTGAGCATGATCATCTAGGACCTGAGAGCCTGGTGGGAGGCGGGCTGCTTCGCCACCATCGCAGCTTTTTAGTTGGCTTCCAGGTGATGCCTATCTTTGCTGGGCTTGTCACTGGCTCAGCCAGTGCCCTGACTAGCTATTTGTCTTCTGGTGCTCATGGGATGGTGGTTCATGTAAAAAAATATCTTTCCTTATCTTACCGACTTCGGCCTTTCGAATACAAGCTAGACACCATATGGAACATGCAACCACATATGACACCGTGAAGTTAAAGCAAGCACCTGGGATGATGGTTCATTGCGAGCGAGGTCATCAACTCCAGAGCTACGTTTACCGTCTCCATCTGCTGACACTGCACCCTTTATAGCGCTGTAACGTGTCTTGCCTACCCGCATACGAAGCTGGAGCGACTTCTCTCTTTTCTTTTTGGCTTCTCTCATGGCAGCAGAGTCTGAAATACCCTTGCATAAAAACACAATAGTGAGAGTAAGGGTGAAGTGTGTGCAGAACTAGTGCACTCTAAAAGTAGCAGATAGCAGGTGGCTGAAAAATAAATGACAGGAGACATATGATAGCTCTACAACATTGCATGGCAAACAAAATTAGATTCTACTCCGTATGATTTTGTAATATATGAGCACAGGAAATGCAGGTACTCCTCCAGCACACCACCACATGTGGTCATATCTAAGATAACAGTCGACTGAAAATAAATAGGTCAGTCGATTTTTTTAATGAACCGTCCGATCTATAAGGAACGGGCAGATGGCCTTCGTCTACCTCCCGCCAGTCACTGTTGACGATCTTTCTCGAACCGCCAGCGACCACTGGCCCAGACCCCTGCCTCCGCCGCCCCGCCCTCCCATCGACCTCACACCATCGCCGTGCTTCGCAGCGCCCCCAGGCCATCCCTTTAATCTCGGCCGACCTCTAGATCGGGCGCCAGTAGCTCTAGGCCGCACACGCCCCTAAGATAAACACCAAGGCGCTGCTTCCCCGGCGTAATAGGCGTACTAGCGCCTGTTACGCCGGGGAATGCTTCCGTTAATTGGGAATCAACTGGCCAGAAATTGAAATTCAGGGGGGCGACGGACCTCTAGCTAAGGTGAAATAGTATATGAGGAGAAACCTTGTGCATCGCGAGTTACTAGGAACATCTAGTATCAAGAAGAAGTGGTCAACTAGTGTCTTCTGTGGGATGAATACCATGCAAGCAGAGACGTAAGATTTGCACGAATAAGGGAAGAGGAGTACCTTTTTCGGTTGCCGGTGTGGTCACCTCCACATGTCGCGCCGATCTTCTTCTTTTTACCGGGGAAACCGATGTTCTGGAGGGTGCAGGCTTGGACGAACCCATGGACAAATTGTTGACTGTGTTGCCGTGGCCGTATGTCGGCGGAGGGGAAGCAGATCCGAGGCGGCGAAGGACGACGTAGTAGGAACAGCTCCGGTGCGGTGGAGGGTGGCGAAGTTGGAGCGGCAGCGGTGAGGTGCAGGACGGCGTGGTTGAACTGGCTCGGGTACGGACGGCTCGGCCTCGGCTTCAACTACTAGCCGTGGAGGGCGTTGCGGTTAAGGTTGCGGTGGACGACGACGTCGGGGTATCGGCTCCGGCGTGATGGAGGAGGGCGGCGGTTGATGGGTGGGATGGGGTGGCGGACGGAGGACGCCGGGGTTTCGCGGCTGGTGGAGAGGTAGTTTTGGCGCCCACGGAGTACGAATGGGGAATCGGACGGGTGGGGGGAACCATGTTTCGGTCTGGGACGCGCTTGTTTTTGGCTTTTTTGAACAGAAGATGGGACGCGCTTGTTTGAAATTTGGGGAAAGTACAAACTTTGCCCCCTCTTAAATTTCGGACCTACTACGGGTCGGGGGTAGGATGGTAATCCCAGGTGTCCCAAATAGTGGGCGGGAGCGATTTCGGCCGCGCGCATGTGTGCTTAGGCGGCCATTGTGTATGAATTTTTTTCGGATGCGGTTGCGTGGCGTCTAGATGAGGCTACAAACCTACCCCGGTTTAGACCTTTGGACGTCGGGCCGATAGGTTTCACGGGTCGGAGTTATTAGAAAAGTAATTTCCTTGTACTACCAAGAATTGGTCTCACGCGGTTTCGGGCAAGTAGAGGCTCTTTTGGCGCTTCGTTCGAAATTTTGAAACACAAGCATTCATGTTTAGAGTACTCTTGAACTATGAGGATTGACCTAAATAGACAACGTTATATTTGACCTTGTATGTTTGAAAACCTCATACAATTATCCGCTTAATTTTTGAAATTTTGACACTTGAAAATCCTATAACTACGATTATTTTGGAATGGAGGAGCTAAATTTGAATCTATTTTGTACACGACTACATATGCTATTATGTACAAAATCAGAGCAAAGATTGGTGCCCCCATAATTTAGGTATGGTTTACAAATGCCATGATATCAAATTCAAATAATTGAATGGACTTCATGTTGAATTCGAATTTTTTAAACCACCTTAAGTTGAATTCAAATGTATGCTAGTTCATAGGTAGCTATTTATAATGTCCATTGTGTAACTTTCGTATGTATAATGTGCTTTACACACACAACATGAACTATACTCACGTTTATATTCGATTGCTAAAGCGATGCATTGTCTGGAGTTCAAAATACTAACTATGTGGATCAATTGTGTCGAATAATAACATAGACATGCTCAAATTCGATAGAATCTAGATGTCTGATGGATCAATGACTGCTCCTTACGCGAATTGCAAATATCATGATCCCATCATAATATTTGGATACAATTTATATCTTTAATCAATGTGTAGAGCAGTATTTTACGTGTAGTTTCACTCTCCATCGGTGGTCTCTCACACATGCTCACACACTCTCTCCCGAGGTGTCTTTCTCACACACATGCTCTAGATATAACCCTCCCTCCCTCTCATAACCATTCACAACTGTTTTCACTAACCTTTATCACAAGCACACTTCCTCTCGCAAACATACACACGCACAATCCTCATCGACCCTTTCTATATACATGGACCTGCCTATGTGTCTCATGTACGCACATTATCTTTACGCCTGTCTCTCACGCATTGTCTCACACCTCTCTTCCTAATCGACGAGTACGATTCTAGCAGAGCATTCTGTAGGATGCCCCTTAAAGTTAGGTTGGATGAATAGTAATATCAGAGATAAAGGGGTTACCTTAGTCCGAGAACCTAGGGTTACAAATCCTAGCCGGCTTTGTCAGTGGACACAGAGTCCTTCACAATTCTGCTATCTTTGTCTTGTACGACTAGTCATCCATGGGTCTTCCTAAATGCGTCACGGGCCGACCAATGTGGCGCAAGACGGAACCGAACGAAGGGCCTCACCTCGACCCACCGTACCTCACGCGGTGACACACCCTCTGCCCGCACGTCTCATTATCTTCTCACACCCACACATACCAACACAAAGACCACACACACAGAAAATTTCTCCTGGTGCCTCTATTCCCTCCCCCCTTGCATATACACACTCAAGGGAATGGAATCTCTTGTCGTGACGTCATATTCGTCTCTCTCTCTCTAGACCACTCTCATTTCTCGTGCTATCTCTCCCACGCCCCCACCCCCCCGTCGGCCCCTCTATCCATGCCTCTCTCGAATACGTAATACACACACATACCTCTCTAGGCCCCGCCAAATGCATCAACTACACATTCACACATGTTACATCACGTACCCCATTGATCTAAAAAGCCCTCTCTTCACGTTTATTTCGCATACAACATTCCTTTTGAATAAAGTGTGGCCAAAAAATTATTTTAGAGTTTTTACATATATACAACATTACAAAGTTATATGGAGGTGTACGAACGCTAATTTGCATTGCATGGTGCCCACAATGATATTTATTCCGCACTGTGAATTTGTATATTTTTATAATATATACAAAGTTAGTCATAATAAAGAGAAACGAAGAGCATCTCTCTCTCCATCACATACCCCCCTGTACGCCCCTTTCACGTATGCACACAAAACTATCTCCAGGTCCTCTAAAAGTAAGCCCCCAGAAAATTCACGCATGTTTCATCTTTCTCTCGCGATATATGCAATGACGATCATTGTATTTGAAGCGAAAGCACGATACGTACATTGGACTTCAGAATCCACTCATTACGGTCACCATTTACGTTTAGTGGTTATTATGCAGTCATGGGCTCACCGTACAACTCTGTATTTGCTCATGACATGACTAGTTGACCAGTTAAATGCTCCACGTGGCACCTCTATTGTTGCATCACATTATCTCACTACCATCGTGCCCACCTGTCGACTTGTATCTACTCTACATCTACACTCTTATAAAATACACTCTTATAAAAAACAGAGTTGGTCATGATGGTGTGCCTACCATCCTGCAATATAGGCCGTCTGATTTATATCTGACGGATAGGAAAGAAACTATGACAATTTTGCGAAAAGGTACCCACACACCTCTCCACATTTGCAAATAAGGCCTTCCCTCGTTCATCCTTTTCTCTCACAAGATAAACAAGTCATACAAATGCATCTTAATGTTACGTGCAACGCACGGGCATCTTGGTAGTAAGAATGAAAACAAACGACAAAAAAATATTTGGACGGTGGTTCGAAGTCATGACCGCGGGCACGGCGGACAAGGTGGCCTTGTATTGGTATGCTGAGCCGTCTGTTTTAACACACAGGAGCTGGTGTGATGATTATACACACACGCACGCATGCACACGAACTGCATCCACGCAACACTCACACAAACACATGCACCCACGCACGCACGCAACACTCACACGTACACACGCAGCCACGCACGCACGCAACACTCACACGCACGCACGCAACACTCACACGCACACACGCGCGCATGCATGCACACACCAGTACACCACACGACCAACACACACTTTCACGCTCAAGTGCTCAACCTACACGTGCATGCACACACATCAGGCCCTGACAGACACATACACAACCAGGTGATTCCCGCGCACGGGTTGGAGCCTTGTCGCGCCTGCATAAATTTGTGTTTATCTGACCTTTTGCCTATGCGAACTGACAGGTGGGACCCACAAGGAACGTGGTCAATTTAACTAGTCAACATGGCGCCACGCAGACTATTTGGCCGGTCAACAGAGTGCAATCCGATGCTGAACTGTGAGCAAGTGACCGTATAATCACCGCAAAACGTATATAGTGACCGTAATCAGCTTATTCTGAAGTTCGGTGACCGTATTACGCTTTTCTCTCTGTAGGCCCTCCAAAACTACATCTCTACACGTTCTCGCATGTTACATCTAACAACTATGCAATACAGCACTACTACTACACTCTAACACAATAAATCATATGTGTTTTTAGTTTTACTAGATATCATATTGTTACTTATAATTATTCAGTTTGCATACATTAAAATTGCCTTTGAAATGTATGGCCAGTATCATCTATCGCGCGGGAAAAATCCCGCCCTTTCCTGTTTAATCGGGTTTGTATCGATGGATCGTGCGAAACAGCAAAACTATAGTACTATACAGTACTACAAGTGACAGTTCACTGGGCCGTCGTGTCGTCTACTCCTCCGTCGTAAGAGTGGAGCGCTCGCTTTCATAAATCTTCTAGTCCCTTTCGCCGACATGTGGGACATCAAGCTACCGGGTCCACGTGCCATACCGGAATACAGTGCAGAGCAGCCGGGGTGAAGCACCCCAGTCATGGCGCCGGCGTAGTAATGAGCTATGAGGCGTCAAATCACAAAGCTGCACCTTTCCCGCAGTTAAGTTGGAGGGACGAAGCAACCATCACATCATTTGACTCGTTGCTAAATCCGCTTCTCCCTCATCTTCTTCAACTTAACCACGTGTTGCTTCTGCCGTTGTTCTGCCTCATGTGGGACGCGGATCGGCTTGGTAAAGCACTGACACGTGGGACCACATGTTAGCAAACCGCCAGGACAATGTCCTCCGAAGCCTAATCCTAGACTTACAAAGGGCTACGTAGCTGCTACGTATACTTTCCATCTAATCTATATATGCCCCCCTGATTTTCAGGTGGGGTGGGCCTAATCCTCTCCTTTAATCCAATCAAATAGTCCCACATCACATCAGTTCGTAACTTTACGTAAACCATTACATGGATGTAGCATTGCTCAAATAAGAAACCTCCCCCACCATCCGCGCGGCAAAATCACCTCCTTTTTACTAATCTTGATTCTATAATTTTTTAGATCAATATAATTGAGATTTGTATAGATAGCACATAGGAGCAAAACCAAGTGGTACGGTTAAGGGCATCCACAATGTGTAGCCAAATGTGAAAATAGCTTTTGGCATCGTGGGAACCATTGTGGACGGTGTTGCCAAAGCCAAAAAGATGGAACCGAAGCTCCCTGATTGATTGATTGAAGGAATAGAAAAATGCAACGTCTTTCCTCTTTCTCCCATGCTTGGACGCATGTAGTACATTATAGAGCACAGAGTCTACTCCCCTGTCCCTTCTATCACAAATCACAAAGCAGTGAGGCGTCAAATCACAAAAGCACGGACGAAGCAACCATCATTTCACTCTTCGCTGACTCCGCTTCTCCATCGTCTTCTTCGAGAAACCATCTCACCGCACTAGTACTCCTAGTAGTGCTAGTAAAGGAATTCCTGGATGCAAATAAGGCGGTTGTCTCGGCTTGCATGCGGCACTTGCGAACGACTTACCGTGGTCTCCCTCAACGGTGTTCTCCGTCGAACGCACTTCGCCAAACCACCAAAAAAAAGATATCGTCGACGTCACCGCAATGGGGAAGGAAGTCAAATATAGTTACTACCTCCATTTTTTTGTACACAAGGCCAGTATATCAAAATTACAATTTGCAAACGGCCACTAACACTAATCGAGGCAAAATTGATGGGGTTAGCAACCAAGGACATTAATATCCCCTGCATGCATGCGGAAGTGAGAAGGTTGGTTTGCATGGTGCTGCATTAATCAAGCGATGAAGCGTGAGATGGTTAGTTCTTTGGTCTTTGGAGAAAAAAATACGCATTAATTGACACGTGAAACAAGGATTTGTATCGATTAAATCCCGCGAAGCAAAACCCCGCCTTTCTTTTTTAACACTAGTACTCCTAGTACGTACGTACTTATCCTGTTTGGGTCTAGGCCTTGCATTGCCAAACTTCGCCACACATTTTTGCCAAGCTTGCCTAAAGTTTTCAAAATGAGAAGGAGGTACACTTGCGCACGGCTGTCGCGGTCGCACCGCACCCTCACACGGTCGCTCCTGCACGCTGCGGTCGCACCGCACCCTCACACAGTCGCTCCTGCACGCCGCAAACCCAACCAAGGGAACGCACCCTCACTGACACGTGCTGTCGCATGTGAACAAACCAAACTCAGCCATCCTATCGCTGACACATAATTTTCGTTCATAGAGTATGTTTATCCAACCGCATGTTGGGGAGTATCCGTACGGCCCGTGCGGTGGTCTGTTGGGGAAGAAGAAGAGGTGAGGAAGAAGGAAAGAAGGGTTAGGAGACGTAGGATATTCATCCAACCGCCTGAAATGGTAGACTGACCCAAGTCAGGCGACTTGCATAGCAAATATATGTTTTTACATAGAAAAAGATCCATAAAAACAACAACATAAAGAAAAACTATCACTGCTCGCGGAAAGAGACGGCCTCGTCGTCTTTGGCTGCCGGCGCGAACCAGCCGTCGCTGCCGACGTGTGTCTCCGCACCGTGGTTGTCCTTGGCCTCCAGCTACTCGTTCAAGCGGAGCGTGCGGGCGCTCTGCACGGACGAGAGCACAGCCCGGTTGAAGTCGAGGACGTCCGGTTCCGCCTGCAGGAGGGCCTCGATGGCAGCGGCATCCGCGCGCTCCGCGTCGAGTCAAGCCTCCGCCACCCGGTTCAAGTCCAGGACGTCCGGTTCCGCCTGCAGGAGGGCGTCGATGAGAGTGGCATCCGCGCGCTCTGCGTCGAGTCGAGCCTCTGCCGCCCGGTTCAAGTCCAGGACGTCCGGTTCCGCCTGCAGGAGGGCCTTGATGGCAGCGGCATCCGCGTGCTCCGCCTCAAGTTGAGCCTCCGCCGCCCGGTTCACATCCACGTCCGGTTCCGCCTGCAGGAGAGCCTCGATGGCAGAGGCATGCGCGCGCTCCGCGTCGAGTGGAGCCTCTGCCTCCCGGTCCTCCTTTAGTATCGCCATGTTGAACCGCTGGTCCGCCTGCACCATGGGGGACTCGGATGCCGGCACGAAGTCGACGTCCATCGTCTCATACCCATCGGGGGGCTTCTGCGCCGCGACCTCTGCCATGAACATTGGATCGGCTTCCTCCTCCTCGTAGCTTGGCTCTAGAGAACTCGGGGATTGGCCCGCCGCAAAGCGAGCTTGGGAATGGAGGTCTGTGGCGCCGACCGCCGCCGTGATTTCTGCGCGGCGCTCCGGCGTCAGTATCTTGTAGTAAGTGATCTTGCGGCGCACTATGGCTTTCCGGCGAACTAGGGGATGCTTGATGCGGGCTAGGGGATCGAAAGGTGGGGGAATGGGCTGGAGATTTGGTGTGGTTTTAGGGCAGTGGCTGGCGTAGGCCGAGCAGCGAAGGTTCTGGTGTGAATAGTTGTTCCGGCGACGACCGGTCAATCGGTTTTGACTGTACATCGCTCTTGTCGCGTTCGCATTGCAGCCCGGCATGCTGGACCCTCCATGTCGCTCACCGAATGGAACGTGCTTCATCTTGCGTTTTCGCTCGCTTGTGGGACCGCAGTTGAGAGCAAACCGACGTCCCTCCCCCTCCCCCGCCCGCGTCATTTATTATACCACCACTCCCTCCGGTTTATGCGGAGTAAATAAAAACAGAGGGAGTATACTACGGATGAGGATCCCCTGACGTGGCCGAACCCATTGAGTAACTGACATGTGGGGCCTAGCAAGCATGGGGTCCGCTAGTAAGTGACCGAAAGGGAGGGTAAGGCAGGGATAGCTACGTAAGAGGATCCACTTCCACTATACTACTTTGACCAAATGTTAGAGTAATAATATATGACATGCAACTTACACAAATGTTAGAGTAATAATATATGACATGCAACTTACACAAAGCATACAGGGTCTAATGCGTTTTTCGAGGCTAACTTTGACCAAATGTTAGAGTAATAATATATGACATGCAACTTACACAAAGCATACGGTCAAATTCGTATGTGAAAGGAGTTTCCAGTGATATAATTTTCACATTATACATCTCATGTACTATTAATCTTGTCAATAGTCAAATTGGAAACCATCTCGAGTACAAATCTAGGAGTACGTACGAATCTAACAATATTGATTGGGCGTTGTTGAATGTTGATACCTTTTTTTTATCAAAGTAGAGATACTTTGACTACACATAAAACTTATATGTAAACTAGAAAGGATAGGGGGAGTATATTGTACGTTCAAAAACGAAATGAACATTGAATACCCTTTATATATGATTTGCAGATGCTATGATCACCGGTTCAAAATTTTGAATCCGCCTTAGGTATCACGTGCCCCCACTCGTTCCCTCTCGATTTCATCTCGGGGTCCGGAGATTATTGAAAGAGGACTAGGGTGGGTACATGCGAATGATACTCGACGGAATGTTCAAATGAGGCATGCGGGAGGATGGACTCGACTGGAGGGCGACATGATCGATGGAGATGAGGGTTGGAGAGGAATGAGAAATAAGAAAATGCCACATGATTATACTTGAACGGCTCAAATAAACAATAAGTTGTCTCGCTTGGCCTACATAGTGAAAGGCCTAATGCGCAACGCGGAGCACTGACGCTCGAATATGGTCAGGAAAACAGGGAAACTGACATGTGGGGCACACACGTCGGGACGACGTAGCACAGACTAGTCCAATGGAGGAGCTGGCCCACGACCTCCTCGCCACCGACAACCGTTCATGTGGGTCGTTGGGGCCAACAACGGGGCGCAGCTCCAGCATCGCGTTTGGACACGGCGACCGCGGTGAGCGACACGCTCATATCGTCGCTAGACACGGTCGGTTTCAGTGTGCCGAGGGTGGCGTTAGTGCTGTGGCACGACCAACGGTATGTTTGGTTTGTGCCCAAGGTTGCCCCATCAAAGCATTGGGTAGCCAAAATTTCGGTTGAGGTATTGGTTGCCCATGATTTGGCTGACATTGGCAAGAAAAATGAACTAGAGTTGGCTAGATTTCATTGGCATGCCAAAGAAATGGCAACCATCCAAACAAAGACCAATCTTTGGGTCATGACCAAAATTTTTGTTGAGGTATTGGTTGCCCATGATTTGGCCGACATTGGCAAGAAAAATGAACTAGAGTTGGCTAGAGTTCATTGGCATGCCAAAAAATGGCAACCATCCAAACAAAGACCAATCTTTGGGTCATGACCAAAATTTTGGTAAGGTGCACTTTGGCCACAATCCAAACACACCCCAACACCCGGCTCGTCGAGGATGCACGGGGCGCCGCGACGCGTCCGCGGAGTGGTGTAGCGCGGCCAACTGCATCCTCTGGACCTGAGACCATGCCGGGTCGTCTTGCTTTTTCAATGACATGCGGGGATCGCATGTGAGCAAAGGGCATCTCCAACGTTGCCACGACCGCAGCTGACTACCCTGGCACACCAAAACCCTCGTCCCTCGCGCCGTCGCGCGGTGCGTTCCCAGCCGGCGCCAGCTGCCCGCATTCATGCCATCCGTTCGTATGTCGTCGTTAAGAGGCTCGGTGCCCGAGGAACCAACTCTGGCGACTTAATGACGCACCCGGATGCTTGGCCTCACCGGAATGCGCTACTTAAAGCGGCAACGCCCAGCTAACCTCCACACCATAGCGCATCGTCCTCCTACCTGGCACCACATCCGCCATGACCGCAAGTGTGAACGCTCTGCGGGAGAGCTTGTCTTCGGGGATGAAGCTCGAGGTCGCCGCCCTCGCTCAAGTCGCCTCTCGCGATGCAATAGCGGCGTAGCCGGACGTGGACGCGACCGCACAAGCGGTGGCCACGCTGGCGGCCGACGACGGGAGCACCGTCAGCCACGCGTCCTACTTGCCGTCGTCCAACGTCTGGCACCGCCGAGGTCGGGGACTCCTCCAAGGATGAGTAGGGCATGGGAGGCGGCAGGGCATGGTGTGCCAACTGGCTGGTCCGTATCCCGTGTTCTACTCTTCCTCGCCGGAGACCGCACCTTCACTTCACGGGTCTTGAACCCCGCCCCCGTACATAGAGATCATAGATGGAGGACGTCGGTCGCCGCCGTAGAATAGGTTTAGGGTCGGGTTTCTTTTATTTTTCTTTCCTATAAAAGTTCGAAATGTAATGAAAATCTGCCGTGTTTGCATTAATCTCGGCCGGTGTATATGAACTTTCACAATAATATACATATTGTAGGAGTACTAGCAAGATGCCCGTGCGTTGCACGGAAGATCAAGATCTTGTGGGAGAAAAGGATGAACGAGGGAAAGCCTTATCTGCAAATGTGGAGACGAGTGCAGGTAAATTGTCATAGTTTCCTTCCTATCCGTTAGATATAGATCGGACGGCCTATATTGCAGGATGACAGGCACCATCATCACCAACTCTGCTTTTTATTGAACCGAGACAAATGTAACATGCGAAGTAAAATAAACACATAGGGTCTATACATACACAAATTATCTTAGGCACTCCAATAGTACGTCCACTACACATTCACGCATTTCACATCTTTCTACATCTACGGGAACCTACGAAAGGGTTAACGTAAATTGCCTCTCTCTCCTCCCCTGATTTTCATGGTGGTGAGCCCATCCCTCCCCCAATCTACAATCAACAGCTCACACGTTTCACATTACGTTAATTACGTAACTGGGATTACGTAGGTGTAGCATTACTCGTCCTAAAAAACCCAACTAAGCCAACCTCCCAGCATATCATGCGGGAAAAGACCGGGCCACGCCGTTTTAGTCGGGATTACCGGATTACTACTAGTAGTATCGATGAATCGCGCGAAGCAACAAATTTTTTTTGAGGGGGCGAAGCACCAAGTTTAAAAGGAAAAAAGGCGGTACACTCACAACACTCCTGTCGCGGTCGCATTGCACCCCACACACGTTCGGTCCTGCACACGGCTCATGCAAACGGAATGCGCTTCGGCTTGCCTCTTCACTGACACGTGGGACTGCACTTGGAGAAACCGACCATGCGCCAAACTCCCCCCGCCCACCGGGCGAAAATCCTCCCCCCACACCCAAAAATCCCCCCAAATCCGATTCAACCGCCCTTCGGCCAACTAGCCAATAATATTCCCCAAACCCCCCTCCCCCC
>NC_057808.1:512100508-512109191 GCF_018294505.1 Triticum aestivum | reverse complement strand
CCCCGCCGCGTCGATACATCGGCGCCGCGGTTCGGCGATCCTCTCGCTCCCACAGTACGCTCTCGTAGACTGCCGTCCTCTAGCCGCGCCGCCACCTCTGGCTACGTTCTTGTGGAGGCGCATGGCGGTCAGCGCCGCCACCGCTGGCGACGTTCGTGTGAAGACGCACGATGATCAGCTTCTCCCATGGTACGCGCATTCTAGACTGAGGCCCCGTTCATGTCGGTGTAGCGCTGAATGTTAGCTGATAGACGCTGTTAATCTCACTATTTGCCGAAGTAGTTTACTGTCAATATGCTCTGCTTAAGAAGCTTCCTTGCCCTGTTCTGCACTCAATCTGCTTAGCTGAGATGGCAAGCCAAGGCCTATTAGTTGCTAAAATATCCTGCCATATATTTATTGTGACGTAGATTGCCATGGTCTAGTAGCCAATCTGTTTGGTGAAATAGCTCTACACCGTTTTATACTCGATCTTTGTTGCTGCGATGGCCTTCGATAGTTCGATGGCTGTGTGCTCGGCCTCATTGACTGCTAAAACAGCCTGCCATAATTTGGCACTCAAATCTGTTTGCTGAATTAGCTTTACATATATTTCGTTACTTATATTTGCTCGTCCAAATATCTTGCCATAGCTTTAGACATCGACCTAGGTATTTTTTTCTGGACTTCATAAAAAAGCATATATGTTTTTCCTGTAATATCTAGTAGAAGAACTAATTTGTATGTCTAACAGATGGACATGACTTGGATAACTTCTGCTCGAAGATTCTCCGCTGCATATGTCGAGGGGGTTGAAAACTTCATGAACTTTATCAGAGCTGAGTACGGTGGTCCGAAATCAGATGTGCTCTGCCCGTGTAGCAGTTGTATGAATTCAGTTACAATAACCCCAGTCAACTGTGCAAAATCATCTACACTTGTATGGGATGTCGGTCACATATACTAGGTGGGTTCATCATGGTGAAGCTGTGAACGTCAATGTTATTGACTACGTGGAAGCAGCAGATCACTATCTTGATCTGCCTGATGCTCAGGTGGAAGAGGAGGAGGAGGTGGTGGTGGCGGAGCCAGTGAGTTTGACCAACATTGAAACAATGCTACGAAATGCTCGTGCATTCCGTGAACTTTCACCTGCAGAAGAAAAACGGTGGGCCCGCATGTTGGAACAATGCAACGTTGTTGTCACCCCAGGAAATAAGCTGTCAGTATTCTCAGCTGTGGTCACCTTTCTTCAGGTGAAGACATCTGAGCGGATGACCAACAAATCATTCGATGAAATGTTGGCTGCTTTCCGCAAATCTTTCCTAGATGCGTCTGAGCTGCCACACACCTACAGTAAAATGAAGAATTTCCTTCGTGCAGTTGGAATTGGATATGATATGATCCATGTTTGTAAGAATAATTGTGTTCTGTTCCGGAAGGATTATGCCAACTTAAGTGAATGCCCAAAATGCAAATCATCAAGATGGAAAGATGGCGATGCTGTGAAGAGAATTTCTCATAATGTTCTGAGACATTTTCCAATTACACCAAGATTGCAGAGGTTGTTTCATGATGCTGAAACAAGAGAGGATGTACTGTGGCATTCTAGGAACCAGGAGTACAGAGATCAGAATGTAATGAGCCATCCATCTCATGGTAGTGAGTGGAAAAGCTTCAATGATAAACACAAAGAGTTTGCTGCTGACCCGAGAAACATTAGACTTGGCTTAGCTTCAGATGGATTTAATCCATTTGGCCACTAGAGCGCCACATATAGCATGTGGCCAGTGCTTGTTATCCCTTACAACATGCCTCCAAATGTCTGCACCAAAGAATCAAACTACATGATGGCCTTGCTCATCCCAGGTCCAAAAAGTCCTAGAAAGGATTTTGATTTGTTCATGGAGCCTCTTGTGGAGGAATTTCCACAGCTATGGAAGGGTGTTCTCACTCGAGACCTATATAGAAGCCCACCAGCTGATTTCTTTCTGCGTGCTGTTATAATTTGGTGCATCCATGATTATCCGGCTTTGGGCACTATGTCAGGGCGAACGACACATGGTTACAATGCATGTGTTCACTGTGACAGGAATCCGCTGTCATACGCAATACTTAGCAAGATCTGTTACATTAGACACCGCCATTTCCTTGCCAAGGACAAGCCGCATGCTAGAAAATACCGAAGACATGTGTTCAATGCAAAGCATGAAAACCGTGATGCGCCAAAGAGGCTCACCGCCGATGAGTTGCAAGTGGAATTAGAGAAGGTCAGGCATATTACACCAGGAAACCATCCTGGTAATGGTAGCGGGAAAAGGAAGCGTGGCAGGGTAGAAGAGAGATTATTGTTTACCCGCAGGTCCACTTTGTGGGACTTGGAGTATTGGAAAGATTTGGATCTGCGGCATAATCTTGATGTGGTGCATATCGAGAAAAATATATGTGACAGCATTATCGGCACACTTCTTAATATTGAAGGCAAGACGAAAGATACCTTAAAATCTAGGATTGATTTGACACACCTGGGTATCAGAAAGGATTTGCAGGTGCAAGATGAAGGTAAACCACGGGATATGGCACCAGCTGTGTACGTCTTGGACAAGGTAAAAAGAAAAGAATTCTGCGAGGTCCTGTCACGTGTGAGATTCCCACATGGATTTGCTTCCAACCCTGAAAGGAGAGTCAGTGCAGATGGAAACAAGGTACAAGGGTTGAAAACTCATGACTGCCACGTCCTACTTCAAAGGGTTTTACTTGTTATCCTTAGAGGATTGGGCCGCCCTGACTTATACAGAGTAGTTGCAGAGTTGGGACAATTCTTCAGGGAACTCTGCAGTAGGAATATCAGGATAGATGCTTTGGAGCGTCTTAGAGACAAGATACCAACTATCCTATGCGACCTTGAGAAGATATATCCTCCAGCCTTCTTTGATGTGATGGTGCATTTGGCAGTTCATCTACCTGATGAGGCACTACTTAGAGGTCCAGTACAGTGTGGCTGGATGTACCCTATTGAAAGGCGGCTAGGCACTTTCAAGGGCTATGTTAGGAACAGAGCTAGACCCGAAGGTTCCATTGCAGAGGCCTACATTGTTACAAAAGCGTTGACATTCTGCTCAAAATACATTGAAACAACTGATCAGCATAGCAAAGAGGTGGGTGAAGACAATCCCGGGCTCAATGTTTTCGATTATTCTGTTTGAGTTACAGGGAAGAGTCGACAAGAGGACAAACCTAAAGATTTGGACAAAATGGTTTGGTATGTGTTGAATAACTGTCCTGAGATACTACCTTATATCAAGTAAGTGCAGTACTGCAGCTTATACATCGTAATCTACTAAACTTGCAGCACATTCTTATATATTTAGATGTTTGACGCGATCACTATGTTGTGCAGCATCTACAAAGAGGAGTTACTGCCGCAAAATCCAAGAAACATTGACAAACTGGTTATGGCAGGATTTGCGAAATGGTTCAAGAACCATGTAAGATTTTGAATTTCACTGTCAGTTTTTTTAATATTTGAGTACATAAGATGATCAGCTTGTCTATTTTCTAACCATAGGTTAAGAAGATGCGGGAGGATGGGCAGGCAGTTGATGATGCCCTTTACTCACTAGCAATGGGTCCTGATACTCGGGTAAGACATTATGAATCTTGCCTTGTTGGAGATGTGCGCTACAACACCCTTGCACGAGACGAAGGCAGGAAGACACAAAACAGTGCCATCATGAGCACGGATACGTATGACAAAGAGACAACTGAAATGTATGCTAACATAACAGACATTGTTCAGTTGCAGTATGTCTCCAGTTTCGAGGATCATCGGTGTGTGGTTCTGTTGTGCTGTCGTTGGTATAACCTGTTTTCCAGGATCGCAAAACCCAGAGCTGATGATTATTTCAAATCCATCAATGTCAAGGCGGCGTACCAGACCAACGAGCCTTTTATTTTGGCAAATCAAGCAACACAGATATTTTTCTTGGAAGACACATTTGCACGTAGCGATGACTGGATGTATTGCAAAGGTTTGAGGAGAGGAATTCGTTTAATGAAGTTGCACAACAAGATGATGCTTACACTGCTCCTGATGTACAAGATAACACAGATGTTCCTAATATCTTTGAGAACCATCACGTCAATGACGCCGGCGAAAAGATTGCCTGTCGTGTTGTGGACATACAAGAGTTGATCAAGAAGAACCCAACGTTCGAGGACGTTGAGGACGAAGAAGAAGATGACACCGTGGGGAATTATGATTCAGACTGATACACATGGCGAAGATGTTGACGTTGCTGCTGCGAATGATGATTACATTGCTTTTGTCGTATTTGCCTGTCAGAAGACGTTTTTTTATCAACTATGTGAAATTGTGTTTGCTATGACAACTGAAACCTGATGAACATGTTATTTAGTATTTTGCTGTGAGAACATCACTTGTTATGTATGTTGATTTGTGTTTGGTGATTGTATGACAACTAAAACATGATGAAATTGTTATTTAGTTGTACTCATATTTGGCTGTGAAACTTGAATTTGATGACATAGTTTGCTGTTGGACTGCAATTTGCTCGACCTCTTCGAATGAGAACAAAGCTGACCCGACAGGGCCTCTGCTATTTATTTATTTATATGAGCAAAAGGGGATACCCCCCTGATTTCCGTTAATAGAAATCATTAGATGTTCACAACACTATGCCCAGCCTGCTACACAGGTTTCATTCATTACTAGTTTCAGCAAAGTGCTCATGTCGTAGCCACTGAATACATCATGAGTGCTACATACACTGCAAATAAAGAGACAATCATCCTACAGAGCACATCGATTTTTCCCATTATCTTCACAAGCTCTTTCATCTCCTCATTGCTGTCAAGGCCGTTCAACAGCTGTTGCTTGGCCATGATTAGAGGAACTGCATCTTTAACCTTCTGCTCTGCATCTTCCTCTTCTGCCGTTCCTTCAGTTACTTGTCCAACACCCCAACCTCCTGGTATTGGGATTCCTTGGCTAACCAAATAATCAGTGTAGTTGCATTCCCCCACATCAGCAACTTCCCAGAAATACAAATCACACGAACCTTCCCTTTTCTGCACGAATCAAATTGGAAGATCATCAACCAAACTATTAAAAAAATCAGCAACTGAAAGCAGCAAAATAACACTTAAACATATTATTACCCCATGATTCGGGCATTTGTAGAAGACTCGGCCAGGGTTGCGGATTGTGGTTGAGACGCGACGGATGACTCTACGTGATTTGCAGCAGTGGCACCACACCAACGACAGCGGGTTGCGATGAGCACTCGGCTGCGGTGCGCGTGCCGGCGGGGGTGTGATGAGACCGACAGGCGATGGTACGGGTGGCAACTTGGCGCATATCTGGTTGTTGCCTGCTGAAGAGCAGGTGGACGAGCAGCCAGCGGACATGGTTGTTGCGACCAGAGCTTCTGATGCTAGGGAGAGTAAGTAGAGAAGAGGAGAAGCGAACGTTGGATATGTCAGTTTTATTACTTGCAGAGTAGCATAGCACCATATATAGTCATAGTCTAGGTTTGGATTCGAACCATCTACAGGAGCACGTCTTACTTTTTTCTAAAACTCGGCAACGTCTCTTTATTGGTACACTAGCTGTTCTGTACGCCTTCCCAAGTCTTTAATTTTCTTTCCCTTTTTTGCGAGGAAGGAAGGAGGAGAAAATTGAGAGTTCCTAGGACTTGAACCCAAGACCTCTCAGTTGAAAACCAAGGGTGCTAGTCACTTATGTGGCGAACGTTCCCTGTGAGGAGGAAGGCAGACGAACGCATTTTCCTCGCAGTTTTCTTCCTATATATAAAAAAGTATGCTACTTGGTGTCCGCTTAGTCAACAAACGATTGTGTCAACCTTGACCGTTGGATTGACATTCAACGTCTCTCGCGTTTCTTCAGTCTCTTCTTCCTCGAGCTGCCAAAGCCAAACCAGCGCCGGCGGGACCACCTCCGCCTCCCACGGCTGGCTGTGATCTTCCCCGGCTCCTGTTCGTTCCCGTCCGAGGCCTCACTATCATCCTCCACCTTGGTTCGCTCGCCGCGGCGCCGCCCTCTGGTGTTGTCAACATGGTCAACAACCGAGAGGAATAAGGAGATGACTGTACATGGTGAGGATGACAGTAGGGACCCAGCAGCGCGCGCAGTAATTTTGTTTTTTCGGGACGGAGAAGGGTATCAAGTGGGTTGTGCGGGACCCGTGGCCCGTCTAGCCCAGGCTTTTATTTCATATGTTTAGCACATGGCCAGCCCAGTTTGTTTTTTCCTTTCTGAAAATGGCTAGCCAGTTATTTTGTTTTTTGCAGAATAACCAACGTAGGCCTACTTGCTTTTCTACGCCCTGCTGGGCCGGAAATCTTTCAAGACGATGAGGGATGCATTTTGCCCAGAAAATGGGCTATAAGTAATAAGAAATGGGCTATAAGTAATAATAAATGGGCTGTAAAATGAAAAAATACTGCAAACAGGCAATTAGTTCCAAAATACTGTTTTCTTTCGGATTTTGATATTTTAAATTTCATTGTTTTTGTGCGGGTAAAATTTCATTGAATTTAAATTAAGGTATATTTAGATTTAAAATTAATTTGAATCTGGCTAGAAATTTTGGGCTGTATGCTGTTTGGGACAGATTTGGAGGCTGACTTGTGGGTCTAGTAGGTTGACATGTACTTTGGCTTTGTCAACTTAGTCCACAAACGATTCTAGTAGCAGTGACCGTTGGATGTTAATCCAACGGCCGTGCTGCTTCTTCAATATCTGATCTTCTTGCTCCAGCCGCCCAAACCAGCTCCGGTGGGACTGCCTGCTCCCGCCTCCCGTGGCCGGCTGTGCAGCCGCACAGGCCACACCGCCCCACCCTACTTCATTGCTGGCCAGGCCATTCCTCTACTCACCCACACCTCCTGTTATTTTCCGGCGACGGCAGCCGGACCAGTAAACCCTCGTACTCCCCACCGCATGGGCAACCATTGCCGAGTCTTCCCCGGCTTCGTGTCGTTCCCTTCCCAGGCCTCGCCGTCGTCCACCGCCATGGTGCTCTCGGCGCGGCCTTGTCAACGTGGTCAACGAACGACATCCATCGGCCGTGGACTGTACGCGCAAAATAATGATTCCTCCACCTGACAGCTGGGACCCACCGGAAGGGCCTTTGTATTTCGCGAAAAAACGTTCCCCCCACTGACATGTTGGACCCACCAGCTATATCTTCGCACGCAAGGAAGTGCCTCCTTATTACGCACAAAAAAATGAATACCCCCTGCTAGCTAGGACCCACCATAGTGGGAGGATGACTTGTGGGCCAACTAAGTTGACGGGGACGGAGGGCTTTCTCAACTTAGTCAATATGAACGATTCTAGCTCCAGTGACCGTACGATGTCCATCCAACGGCCGTAGTGCTTCTTCAACCTCTGGTCTTCTTGCTCCAGCCGCCCAAAGCAGCGCCGGTCGTGCCGCATGCTCCTGCCTCCCGTGGCCGGCTGTGCCGCCGCGGAGGCCTCACCGCCCCTACTATTCCCACCGCTGGCCAGGCCCTGCGGCGACGGCAGCCTCACACCGCAGTCGAACCAGTGAACCCTCATACTCCTCTCCACGCGGGCTTCCACTGCCGCGTCTTCTCCGGCTCCGCGTCATCCCCTTCCTAGGCCTCGCCGTCGTCCACCGCCGTGGTGCTCTCGGCGCGGCCTGGTCAACGTGGTCAAGGAACGACTTCCATCGGACGTGGACTGTACGTGGAGAGGCTGACAGCTGGGTCCATGGCCGCAGTAAGGAAGTGCCTCCTTATTACGCGGAAAATAATGATTCCTCCACCTGACAGCTGGGACCCACCGGATGGGCCACTGTATTTCGCGGAAAAAAAGTTTCCCCCTGACTGCTGGGACCCACCGGCTACATCTTCGCACGCAAGGAAGTGCGTCCGGGCAAAAAAAACAATTCGCCCCCTGACTGCTAGGACCCACCAGCTACATCTTCGCAGGCAAGGAAGTGCCTGACAGTCGGGACCCACCTTGTCGAAGCGTACGTAGCGTTGTCATTCTGGTCGCGAACGTGTACGTACATACTAGTCGATGTAGAGGCACGCACGTGTCGTAGTAGAGGCGCGCACGTGTCGTAGTAGAGGCGCGCACGTGTCGTAGTAGAGGCGCGGACATAGCATGTACACGTACGTACAGCGGCCAGGGTGCAAGAAAGAAAATACTGCCACGTATGTGTACATACGGGCGGGGTCTCGAACGCCTACTCGCGCATACGTATGGGCAGGGCTCGTGTACATGGCTGGGTCAGAACGGAGAAACAGCGTCGTCGTCGTGTTCATGGGGAGGCAATGAAATGCGTCGTGTTCATGGGGAGGCAACGGAATGCGTCGTGTTCATGGGGAGGCAACGAAGTGCGTCGTGTTCATCGGGAGGCAACGGAACGCGTGGGAGCCAACCGGCTGGGTCGGAACGGAATGCGTGGTCGTTTTCATCAGGAGGGCTTGGACGGAACAGGGATGGAAACGAGGCCTGGCGTACCGCAAAACGGAGGAAACAGACCTCCTACGTTCGAAACAGGGTCCTGTTGATCGGGAGGGGTGCGGCGTACCGCAAAACGGAGGAAACGGACCTCCTACGGTCGAAACGGGAGTCCTGTTGATCGGGAGGGGTGTGGCGTACCGCAAAATGGACGAAACGGACCTC
>NC_057808.1:512099792-512100065 GCF_018294505.1 Triticum aestivum | reverse complement strand
CCTACAGTTGAAACGGGGGTCCTGTTGATCGGGAGGGGTGTGGCGTACCGCAAAACATACGAAACGGACCTCCTACGGTCGAAACGGGGGTCCTGTTGATCGGGAGGGGTGTGGCGTACCGCAAAACGGACGAAACGGACCTCCTACGGTTGAAACGGGGGTCCTGTTCATCGGGAGGGGTGTGGCGTACCGCAAAACGGGACTCCACGGGATACTGTTCATCTCCACCGTCGACCTCCTCCAGCCTCCACGGGCTACCGTCGACCTCCTCCA
>NC_057808.1:512056107-512099722 GCF_018294505.1 Triticum aestivum | reverse complement strand
AGTTAGCAGCAGGAGCGAAGAAATTGCTCGATCGGGTTCAGTTAATAGCCATCGATTGATCACTCGGGTTCAGTAACGCATAGCCTGCAGTGCAATCGCTCGAGTTCAGTTAGAGCCCAATGCCTCGCTCGGGTTCAGTTAGAGCCAACGCCTCGCACACACGCGCGTACGTGTACGAGAGAAACGTGCATAGCTCGGCCCCCGACCTCCCACCGTAACCGGGAACTCCCCGAAATTTTCCACCCCCTCGCTTCTACCACGGTTTTTTCTATCATGGACGGCCCAAAGAATGTCATGCAGCTGCGTCTCCGGCCCGCGCAGGACAAAAAGCCCATTTTCTGTCTTGATTTTTTGTCATAGAAGTAGGAGCCCACCACATCTATGATGATACCGGGTTTTGTCACAATTATCGTCATAGAAGTGTCATATGTATGACAGAAAATTTTTCGTTTGGCCCAAAATGTCACGGATGTGTCTTTTTTTTGTAGTGCTTCACGGTGTTCTTCTTCTTCTCCTTAGTAGCACCCTCTCCCTCCTTCACAAAGGTTTGCTTGAGAGGAGGAGATCATTTGGCGTTGTCATTCTTCTTCTTGTTCTTGGACTTGGGCGCGTACCCAATCCCTTCCTTGGCCACAACTTCCTTTTGATTGCTCAAAAGGTCGTTGAGATTCTTCTTGCCTTGTATGCAAGACACAAGGCCTTTCTCAAGTTGTTCCTTCAACTTAGCATTCTCCTCAACAAGATGCACATGCTCACAACACGGGTTAGTGGCATTTGCATTATCAATTAATACCTTATGAGGAAATGTGGCTTTTTCCTTGGTTAGCTTTACTTGGAGTTGATCATGAGACTCCTTGAGGCTAGCATGAGCACCCTTCAAGACCTTGTGAGCCTTGTCAAGTAAGTCAAACTCCTCTTTGAGTCTAGCAAGATCAACCCCAAGCTTGGCCTTCTCGGAGGATAGCACATGAGAGAAAACAAGAGCATGATCAAGATCTTTCTTTAACTTAGCATGATCATCGTTGTATGATTCCTCAAGAGCCAAACGAAGACCACGCTCTTCCTCAAGGGCATTGGAAAGATCCAAAATCTCATCGGCATAGTCACGACTATGCCCCTCCATCTTAGAGATGGTATCTTCGTGAGCCTCGATCATGTCATTGGCTTCACCAAGTTGTTCCAAGAGAGCAACGAAGTGCTTCTTGGATTTACCCTTGAGTTTACTCATGAAAGACTCAAACTCATTCTCCTCCACACTAGAACCCTCATGTTCATCAATGCAATCCATCAAAGAAGGATTATTAATGATGGTAGTTTTGATGTTGGGGGTTACCTTGTTGGTAGCTTTAGCCATGAGGCATTAGGCGGTGATGTTCTCATTGGGTGAGTCGAAGAGAGACACCCGTGGAGTTGTTGCAATGGCAATGGAGGCCACGACAACCGACTCACCATCTTCATCATCATCATCATCATCCTCATTTTACTCCTCTTGGACCACCAACGCCTTGGGAGGAGTCTTCTTGGTGAAGTTGCTCTTGTTGGGGAAAGACTTGGCCTTGTCCTTTCGGATGAGCTTGCCACCATTGTCCTCCCTCTTCTCGTAAGGACATTCTGCAACAAAATGACTGACATTGCCACAATTGTAGCAAGTCCTCACTCGTTGCTTGACCTTCGCGCCACTTGAGTTGTTCTTGTTGAAGTTGGGCCTTGTGTTCTTCTTGCTCCAAAATTGCCTTGAAGCAAGAGCCATGTGCTCATGATAGGCGTACTTTGTATCTTCGGGGTTGCTCTCCTCTTCTTCCTCTTCTTCTTCTCTTCTTCCACACTAACCTTGGCCTTCAACGCAAGGTTGGGCTTCTTTGCTCTTTGAGAATGTAGCATCGCATTGTCGGCGGTCTTGTCCAAGATGCTCATAGCCACAAACTCATCCAATACTTCACTTGAGGACAAGGTGGGGAAGTCCGGCCTTTGACGAATGACAGAGGACATGGCCTTGTGGTAAGGCATCATTGCCATGAGGAATTTGCGTTTGATCCAATTGTCATCTGTGTCCTTGCTCCCATGATCTCGGAGTGATACCGCGAGTTTGGTTACTCTCCGATAAAGCTCACGAGGTTCTTCATCTTCTTTCATTGCAAACTCATCGGCTTCATCTTGCACCACTTCATAGTTGGAGCATTGAATGCTTGCGCTTCCCCGGTAGAGGGAAACAACACAATGCCATGCATCTTTGGCCATGGCGAAGGGCCGAAGATGAGGGAGATCTTCGGGCGGAATTGCATCTTGGATGATGAAGAGAGCATTCTCATTGAATTGATTATCCGCGGCTTCTCTAGGGGTGAAGTTTCTTCGATCATGCGGATAGAAACCTTCTTCAATGATTCTCCAAAGATTAGTATTCACATGATTTAAATGACGCTTAAACCGATAGACCCAAGAATCAAAGTCCTCATTTTTCACAATCTTAGGGGGAGGACCGGCATGATTCAAATGAGTGGAAGGAATCGGTCCACCATAAACAAGTGGAGGTTCCACATGGGCAAAGATGCCGGTGCCATTTTTACCACTAGAAGAAGGAGTCTTTTCACTAGTAGCTTCCCCCTTGTCGGAGTTAGCATCCGTCACCTTGTCGGTGGGATCACCCACTTTCAACGGCGCGGTGGATAGTTTAAGCCCTTCAATGAATTTATTAAACATGCTTTCCACCTCGGTCGTCATGGAGGTTTTCAATGTGTCCAAAGCCACATTGAATTCCTCACGAGAGATCGTGCTTCCCCCATCGCCCCGTAGACGAGACCGGATTCGCACCGGAGTGCTCCTCCACACCGTCTATGGTGTCAACCATACTCTTCGGATGGCAAAGTCCTTAATAAAGAGACGAGGCTCTGATACCAATTGAAAGGATCGATATAGTTGACTAGAGGGGGGTGAATAGGAAACTAACAATTTTTAGCTTTTCTTTACCAAATTAAACTTTGCATCAAAGTAGGTTGTCTAGATATGCAACTAGGTGAGCAACCTATATGACGCAACAACAACAAGCACACAAGCAAGCAGGGGAAATAACACAAGTAAGCTTGCACAAGTAAAGGCACGAGATAACCAAGAGTGGAGCCGGTGAAGACGAGGATGTGTTACCGAAGTTCCTTCCTTTTGAGGGGAAGTACGTCTCCGTTGGAGCGGTGTGGAGGCACAATGCTCCACAAGAAGCCAGTAGGGCCACCGTATTCTCCTCATGCCCTCACACGATGCGAGATGCCGTGATTCCACTATTGGTGCCCTTGGAGGCGGTGACCGGACCTTTACAAACAAGGTTGGGGCAATCTCCACAACTTAATTGGAGGCTCCCAACGACACCACGAAGCTTCACCACAATGGACTATGGCTCCGCGGTGACCTCAACCATCTAGGGTGCTCAAACACCCAAGAGTAACAAGATCCGCAAGGGATTAGTGGGGGGAATCAAATTTCTCTTGGTGTAAGTGTAGATCGGGGCCTTCTCAACCAATCCCTAGAAAATCAACAAGTTTGATTCGCTAGGGAGAGAGACCGGGTGAAAATGGGGCTTGGAGCAACAATGGAGCTTAGGGTTGGAAGAGGTGGTCAACTTGGGGAAGAAGACACCCCTTATATAGTGGAGGGACAAATCCAACCGTTATCCACCAACCCAGCCTGCCCAGCACGGTACTACCGTGCCAGGGACGCGGTACTACCGCAAGGTCATGCGGTACTACCGCAGGGCCCTGCAGTACTACCGCCAGAGCAGTACAAGCCTGGACCGTCCAAGCGCATCAAAGCGAAGGGCGGTAGAACCGCTTGCGCGGTACTACCGCAAGGCAAGGAAGTTCCAGATTACGAAAAGGCACGGACATATAAAAATACATCTGTGGTAACTTCCGCCGAGATGGAGTCAATGCAAAAACCCGACACGGTAGTACAGCACGCAAAGCGGGTACTACTGCGCGGTAGTTGAGCTAGGCCAGGACGCACGGTACTACCGCGTAGGGCGCGGATGTAAAAAATTACATCCGCCCCTACTACCGCTGCGCAACAGCACTTGGCCTGGGGGCCATGGCACTACAGCTCCTGAGGAGCAGTACTACTGTGGGCTCTTGCAGTACTACCGCAACATGGTCTAGTACTACCGCAAGTGCCTGCGGTACTACCGCTCCTAGGAGCAGTACTACCGCATGCCTAAGCTCAACAACCACGACAAGTTGCATAAACGAGATAAACGGAGGATGCTCCAAAGTGCCAAAGGAAAGGAGGTGCAAAAAGGAGTAGACGTGTACGTGATGATTCCACCCAAAACTTTCCAAAGCGGACCCCCTCTTAATAGTACGGCTTCCCTACGACTCAAATCCACCGAAAAGAAACATAGAAAAACGCCCTCTTCAATAGTCTTCGAGGGGCCAAATCGTCTTGTGCCTAGTGATGAAATGTCTGAAATACTCAAGGCACATGATTAGTCCGCAAAAGCATTGTCATCAATCACCAAAGCACCTTAGGGATAAATAAGCCCTTACAGCTTTGTTATACACTTTTATATTATTTTTGGGACTAACCTACTAACCGAAGGCCCAGTCCAAATTTGTGTTTTTTGTCTATTTCAGTGTTTCGCACAAAAGGAATATCAAACGGAATCCGAACGGAATGAAACCTTCGGGAGAGTTATTTTTGGAAAAAAGTGATCCAGGGGACTTGGAGTGGACGTCAAGAAAGAAGCGAGGTGGCCACGAGGCAGGGAGGCGCGCCCCCCACCCTCGTGGGCCCCTCGCAGCTCCACCGACCTACTTCTTCCTCCTATATATACCCATATACCTCAAAAACATCCAGGAGCACCACGAAACCCTATTTCCACTGCCACAACCTTCTGTACCCGTGAGATCCCATCTTGGGGCCTTTTCCGGCGCTCCGTCGGAGGGGGAATCAATCATGGAGGGCTTCTACATCAACACCATAGCCTCTCCGATGATGTGTGAGTAGTTTACCACAGACCTTCGGGTCCATAGTTATTAGCTAGATGGCTTCTTGTCTCTCTTTGGATCTCAATACAAAGTTCTCCTCGATCTTCTTAGAGATCTATTCGATGTAACTCTTTTTGCGGTGTGTTTGTCGAGATCCGATGAATTGTGGGTTTATGATCAAGATTATCTATGAACAATATTTGAATCTCCTGTGAATTCTTTTATGTATGATTGGTTATCTTTGCAAGTCTCTTCGAATTATCAGTTTGGTTTGGCCTACTAGATTGATCTTTCTTGCAATGGGAGAAGTGCTTAGCTTTGGGTTCAATCTTGCGGTGTCCTTTCCCAGTGACAGCAGGAGCAGAAGGCACCTATTGTATTGTTGCCATCAAGGATAAAAAGATGGGGTTTATATCATATTGCTTGACTTTATCCCCCTACATCATGTCATCTTGCCTAATGCATTACTCTGTTCTTATGAACTTAATACTCTAGATCCATGCTGGATAGCGGTCGATGTGTGGAGTAATAGTAGTAGATGCAGAATCATTTCGGTCTACTTGTCACGGACGTGATGCCTATATACATGATCATGCCTAGATATTCTCATAATTATGCACTTTTCTATCAATTGCTCGGCAGTAATTTGTTCACCCACCGTAATACTTATGCTATCTTGAGAGAAGCCACTAGTGAAATCTATGGCCCCCGGGTCTATCTTCCGTCATATAAGTTTCCAATCTATTTTATTTTGCAATCTTTACTTTCAGTTTATATCATAAAAATACAAAAAATATTTTTCTTATTATCTCTATCAGATCTCACTTTTGCAAGTGGCCGTGAAGGGATTGACAACCCCTTTATCGCGTTGGTTGCAAGGTTCTTATTTGTTTGTGTAGGTACGAGGCGACTTGTGTGTAATCTCCTACTAGATTGATACCTTGGGTCTCAAAAACTAAGGGAAATACTTACGCTACTTTGCTGCATCACCCTTTCCTCTTCAAGGGAAAAACCAACGCAACCTTAAGAGGTAGCAAGAAGGATTTCTGGCGCCGTTGCTGGGGAGGCTTATGCAAAGTAAAGTCAAGATTTGATCTCCCGTCAACTAGCCGATTTCTGGCGCTGTTGCCGGGGAGATCTACGCCAAGTCAAGTCAAGTCAAGACATACCAAGTACCCATCACAACTCTTATCCCTCGCATTACATTATTTGCCATTTGCCTCTCGTTTTCCTCTTCCCCACTTCACCTTTGCCGTTTTATTCGCCCTCCTTTTTCCGTTCGCCTTCTTTTCGCTTGCTTCTTGTGTGCCTGTTTGTTGGATTGTTTGTCACAATGGCTCAAGATAATACTAAATTGTGTGATTTTTCCAATACCAACAATAATGATTTTCTTAGTACTCCGATTGCTCCTTTTAACGATGCTGAATCTTGTGAAATTAATGATGCATTGTTGAATCTTGTCATGAAAGATCAATTCTCTGGCCTTCCTAGTGAAGATGCCGCTACACATCTAAAGAACTTTGTTGATTTGTGTGATATGCAAAAGAAGAAAGACGTGGATAATGATATTGTTAAATTGAAGCTATTTCCGTTTTCGCTTAGAGATCATGCTAAAACTTGGTTTTCATCTTTGCCTAAAAATAGTATTGATTCTTGGAATAAGTGCAAACATGCTTTTATCTCTAAGTATTTTCCTCCTGCTAAGATCATCTCTCTTAGAAACGATATTATGAATTTTAAGCAACTTGATCATGAACATGTTGCACAATCTTGGGAGAGGATGAAATTAATGATACGTAATTGTCCTACACATGGTTTGAATTTATGGATGATTATACAAAAAAATTATGCCGGATTGAATTTTGCTGCTAGAAATCTTTTAGATTCGGCCGCGGGAGGCACTTTTACGGAAATCACTTTAGGAGAGGCTACTAAACTCCTGGATAATATTATGGTTAATTATTCTCAATGGCACACCGAAAGATCTATTAGTAAAAAGGTTCATGCTATAGAAGAGATTAATGTTTTGAGTGGAAAGATGGATGAACTTATGAAATTGTTTGCTAATAAGAGTGCTCCTATTGATCCTAATGATATTCATTTGTCCACTTTGATTGAGAATAATAATGAATCTATGGATGTTAAATTTGTTGGTAGGAACAATTTTGGTAACAATGCTTATAGAGGAAACTTTAATCCTAGGCCGTATCCTAGTAATTCCTCTAATAATTATGGTAATTCCTACAACAACTCTTATGGAAATTTTAATAAGACGCCCTCTAATTTTGAGACTAGTGTTAAAGTATTTATGATTTCTCAAAAGAATTTTAATGCCTTGCTTGAAGAAAAATTACCTAAGATTGATGAATTGGCTAGGAACATTGATAGAATTTCTCTTGATGTTGGTTCTTTGAAACTTAGATCTATTCCTCTTAAGCATGATATCAATGATTCTCTCAAAGCCATGAGAATTTCCATTGATGAGTGCACAGAAAGAACCGCTAGGATGCGTGCTAAAAAAGATTGCTTTGTGAAAGCGTGTTCTTCTAGTTTTCATGATAATAGGGATGAAGATCTAAAAGTGATTGATGTGTCCCCTATTAAATCTTTGTTTTTCAATATGAATCTTGATAATAATGGGACTGGAGATGAGTCAACTTTAGTTAAAAGGTGTCCCAATGATTCGGAGTTTTTAGATCTTGATGCAAAAATTGGTAAAAGTGGGATTGAAGAGGTCAAAACTTTACATAGCAATGAACCCACTATTTTGGATTTCAAGGAATTTAATTATGATAATTGTTCTTTAATTGATTGTATTTCCTTGTTGCAATCAGTGTTAAAATCTCCTCATGCTTATAGTCAAAATAAAGCTTTTACCAAACATATCGTTGATGCTTTAATGCAATCTTATGAAGAAAAACTGGAATTAGAAGTTTCTATCCCTAGAAAACTTTATGATGAGTGGGAACCTACTATTAAAATTAAAATTAAAGATCATGAATGCTATGCTTTGTGTGATTTGGGTGCTAGTGTTTCCACGATTCCAAAAACTTTGTGTGATATGTTAGGTTTCCGTGAATTTGATGATTGCTCTTTAAACTTGCACCTTATAGATTCCACCATTAAGAAACCTATGGGAAGAATTAATGATGTTCTTATTGTTGCAAATAGGAATTTTGTGCCCATAGATTTCATTTTTCTTGAGATAGATTGCAATCCTACATGTCCTATTATTCTTGGTAGACCTTTCCTTAGAACGATTGGTGTGATTATTGATATGAAGGAAGGAAATATTAGATTCCAAATTCCGTTAAGGAAAGGCATGGAACAGTTTCCTAGAAAGAAAATTAAATTACCTTACTAATCTATTATGAAAGCCACTTATGGATTGCATACCAAAGATGGCAGTACCTAGATCTATCCTTGCATTTATGCCTAGCTAGGGGCGTTAAACGATAGCGCTTGTTGGGAGGCAACCCAATTTTATTTGGGTTTATTAATTATATGCCCCCGGTTCCTTAGTTGTGCTCACTTTTCCCCATTCGTTAACTTTTTCCTCACTTTTCCCCATGTGTCGGGTTTTCTGCTTTCACATTTTCCTCACTTTTCCCCCCGAAAAATTGCTCAAAAAGGACCCAAATTTCGCAAATGGGGAAAACTGAGCACAACTAAGGAATTGGGGGCACAGATGGAATAAGCCCATTTTATTTTGGTTCTGTTTAGTAATAAATAATTCATCTAGCTTCTGTTAAGACGTGTTTCCATGTTTTAATTAGTGTTTGTGCCAAGTAGAACCTTTGGGAAGACTTGGGTGAAGTCTTTATGATCTTGCTGTAAAAAACAGAAAGTTTAGCGCTCACGAGATTAGTTACAATTTTTTAATGGAGAGTGATATTTAGTTGATTCTTTTTGCAGATAATTAATAGACAAATTACGCACGTCCAGAAATTTATTTTAGAATTTTTGGAGTTACAGAAGTATACGTTTGATCCAGATTACTAAAGACTGTTCTGTTTTTGACAGATTCTGTTTTTCGTGTGTTGTTTGCTTATTTTGATGAATCTATGAGTAGTATCGGAGGGTATGAACCATAGAGAAGTTGTAATACAGTAGGTTTAACACCAATATAAATAAATAATGAGTTCATTACAGTACCTTATGATGGTGATTTGCTTTCTTATACTAACGGAGCTCATATGATTTTCTATTGAGTTTTGTGTTGTGAAGTTTTCAAGTTTTGGGTAAAGATTTGATGGATTATGGAACAAGGAGTGGCAAGAGCCTAAGCTTGGGGATGCACAAGGCACCCCAAGGTAAAATTCAAGGACAACCAAAATCCTAAGCTTGGGGATGCCCCGGAAGGCATCCCCTCTTTCGTCTTCGTCTATCGGTAACTTTACTTGATGCTATATTTTTATTCACCACATGATATGTGTTTTGCTTTTTAGATTACCACAATCATCCTTGATGTACACACCTTTTGGGAGAGACACACATGAATCGGAATTTATTAGAATACTCTATGTGCTTCACTTATATCTTTTGAGCCAAACAGTTTTGCTCTAGTGCTTCACTTATATCTTTTAGAGCACGGTGGTGGTTTTATTTTATAGAAATTATTGATCTCTCATGCTTCACTTATATTATTTTGAGAGTCTTTTAGAACATCATGTTAGTTTGCTTTGGCTATAAAATTAGTCCTAATATGATAGGCATCCAAGATCGGTATAATAAAAACTTTCATAAAAAGTGCATTGAATACTATGAGAAGTTTGATACTTGATGATTGTTTTGAGATATGAAGATGGTAATATTAGAGTCATGCTAGTTGAGTAATTGTGAAATTGAGAAATACTTGTGTTCAAGTTTGCAAGTCCCATAGCATGCACGTATGGTAAACGTTGTGTAACAAATTTGAAGCATGAGGTGTTTCTTTGATTGTCCTCCTTATGAGTGGCAGTCGGGGATGAGCGATGGTCTTTTCCTACCAATCTATCCCCCTAGGAGCATGCGCGTAGTGCTTGGTTTTTGATGTCTTGTAGATTTTTGCAATAAGTATGTGAGTTCTTTATGACTAATGTTGAGTCCATGGATTATACGCACTATCACCTTTCCATCATTGCTAGCCTCTTCGGTACCGTGCATTGCCCTTTCTCACCTTGAGAGTTGGTGCAAACTTCGCCGGTGCATCCAAACCCCGTGATACGATACACTCTATCACAAATAAACCTCCTTATATCTTCCTCAAAACAGCCACCATACCTACCTATTATGGCATTTCCATAGCCATTCCGAGATATATTGCCGTGCAACTTTCCACCGTTTCATTTATTACGACATGCTTCATCATTGTCATATTGCCTTGCATGATCATGTAGTTGACATCGTATTTGTGGCAAAGCCACCATGCATAATTTTTCATACATGTCACTCTTGATTCATTGCCCGTCTCGGTACACCGCCGGAGGCATTCATATAGAGTCATATTTTGTTCTAGTATCGACTTGTAATCTTTGAGTTGTAAATAAATAGAAGTGTGATGATCATCATTAATAGAGCATTGTCCCGAAAAAAAGGCCAAATAAAAAAAAAGAAAGGCCAAAAAAAGGAAGGGCCAAATAAAAAAAATAAGAAGGGACAATGCTACTATCCTTTTTCCACACTTGTGCTTCAAAGTAGCACCATGGTCCTCATGATAGAGAGTCTCTTGTTTTATCACTTTCATGTACTAGTGGGAAGTTTTCATTATAGAACTTGGCTTGTATATTCCAACAATGGGCTTCATCAAATGCCCTAGGTCTTCGTGAGCAAGCAAGTTGGATGCACACCCACTTAGTTTCTTTTGTTGAGCTTTCATACATTTATATCTCTAGTGCATCTGTTGCATGGCAATCCCTACTCCTTGCGTTGACATCAATTGATGGGCATCTCCCTAGCCCGTTGATTAGCCGCTTCAATGTGAGACTTTCTCCTTTTTTTTCTTCTCCACATGACCCCCATCATTATGTTCTATTCCACCCAAAGTGCTATATCCATGGCTCACGCTCATGTATTGCGTGAAAGTTGAATTTTTTGAGATTACTAAAGTATGAAACAATTGCTTGGCTTGTCATCGGGGTTGTGCATGATTAGGGCATTCTTGTGTAATGAAAATGGAGCATGACCAAACTATATGATTTTGTAGGGATGAAATTCTTTGGCCATGTTATTTTGAGAAGACATGATTGCTTAGTTAGTATGCTTGAAGTATTATTGTTTTTATGTCAATATTAAACTTTTGTCTTGAATCTTTCGGATCTGAACATTCATGCCACAATAAATAAGATTACATTAATAATTATGCTAGGTAGCATTCTACATCAAAAATTCTGTTTTTATCATTTACCTACTCGAGGACGAGCAGGAATTAAGCTTGGGGATGCTTGATACGTCTCCAACGTATCTATAATTTTTTATTGTTCCATGCTATTATATTATCTGTTTTGGATGCTTAATGGGCTTTGTTATACACTTTTATATTATATTTGGGAGTAACCTACTAACCGAAGGCCCAGTCCAAATTGCTGTTTTTTTGCCTATTTCAGTGTTTCGCACAAAAGGAATATCAAACAGAATCCAAACAGAATGAAACCTTCGGGAGAGTTATTTTTGGAACAAACGTGATCCAGGGGATTTGGAGTGGACGTCAAGAAAGAAGCGAGGAGGCCACGAGGCAGGGAGGCGCGCCTGCCCCCCTGGGCACGCCCCCACCCTCGTGGGCCCCTCGCAGCTCCACCGACCTACTTCTTCCTCCTATATATACCCATATACCCCAAAAACATCCAGGAGCACTACAAAACCCTATTTCCACCGCCACAACCTTCTGTACCCGCGAGATCCCATCTTGGGACCTTTTCCGGCGCTCCGCCGGAGGGGGAATCGATCACGGAGGGCTTCTACATCAACACCATAGCCTCTCCGATGATGTGTGAGTAGTTTACCACAGACCTTCGGTCCATACTTATTAGCTAGATGGCTTATTCTCTCTCTTTGGATCTCAATACAAAGTTCTCCCTGATCTTCTTGGAGATCTATTCGATGTAACTCTTTTTGCGGTGTGTTTGTCGAGATCCGATGAATTGTGGGTTTATGATCAAGATTATCTATGAACAATATTTGAATCTCCTCTGAATTCTTTTAGAACTCAAGTTTGAACATCAATTTGGACCTGACTTGGAGTCTAAGAGGTGAACAGGACAATAAAGTAGTAGGTAATATTAAGCAATGCATAACATAAGCAGAAACAAAAGAGTGCGACCTCTCTTGTGGACCCGTGTACTCCTCAGGTTCATCTGCTGAGTCGATGATGGTGATGCCGTTGCGGTGGGTGCCGGCGTCAGGGAAGGAGATCTGAGGCGGTGAAAGACGGTCAAGGGTCGTGATGTCTAGTTTGGTGGATGCTTCTGTTGTTGGAGTAGCTCAGGTGAGGTGGACAACATCGCGGCAAGAGCAGGACAAACCACACAAAGTTTTCTTCGACACCTACCTGTAACTGAAGTAATTCTGTAAGGGCCCATTTGGCTTGCATGATTCTAAAAACGCAGGGATAGGAGGAAAAACACCGGAATAGGATAGGAATGCACATGGGAAACAGAGCATTTGTGAACACATGATTTTTGTCAACTTGGGTGTTTGGTTCACAGGAATTGGAGGAGCAGCGGAATGCAAAGAAACATGGCCAAAATAAAGTGAAACCATATGAAAGCGTGTACAGTTAGAATGTTATTCTGCCACTAATGCACTTGGTCTTGTTTTCATGCATAGGATTGGTCGCTGAAGAAGTTGAGGTAGATGTGGCTCTGAACTTGACATGAATGTAGAGTAATAAGTGATGCAACAAGTGTACAACCTCTTTGCCGTAGTCGTGTCGACCTCAGCATCATTGGGTTGGTCGCTGAAGAAGTTGAGGCAGAGGTAGTTGTCGGAGGTGTGGAGGAAGATCTGAGGAATCTGTAGACGGCGTCCAGGGCACTGCTCTGTTGTGATGGATTGTTCCGTCGTTGGAGCAGCTCCGGTGAGCCGTAAGATGTCAAGGCTGAAACAGCACAAGACAGACATCGTTAATCTCAAGTGCGATTCTAATAGCATCTCCAATAGATGATGTAAAATGCATTACCAAAAAGTGATAGATGTAAAATTTACATCACCAAAAACCACCTGACTACAACAGATGAGGTAAAAACTGTTGACTCTGAACTTAACTGTCGAAACTGAAATTACTGCGGAATCTGAATGTTACTATCGAAATTGAACGCAATAGTAGCAGAGAGGCACTTCACATGGGATAGTTTAGGGAGGGCCTGCAGTTCATCTTCAACCTGCACCCCCCTGAGCCGCCAGCCACCACCGGCCGAACCCCGCGCCGCCTCGCCGCCCCGAAACAACTCCCCACCGCCAGTCCACTGCTGCCTCGCCGCCCCGAAACAACTCCCCACCGCCCCGGCCAGCCCTCTAGCCCCCCCTCACGCCATGCTTTTTCTCCTTCGATCCCCACGCCACCGCCCCACCACCGCACCCCACCGCCAGCGCGCAGCACCCCACCCAGAACCCTAAGATAGATAGTGGGGTACCTCTCCGGCGAGCCCCCCTCCCCGCTGCGGGTGGTTCTTCCTTAACTCCAGCGAGACCCCCCACCCCCTGAAAATCGATTGACCCAAAAGTCGATTCAGTCGACTGAAGTGTAGCTTAATCAGAGCAGAGTAGCAGCACAAGCGAGGGGGGGAGCAGCAGCAGCGCGAGCGAGCGAGAGCCGGAGCAGTAGCAGCAGCGCGAGCGAGCGAGCGAGAGCTGGAGCAGCGGCAGCTGGGCGAGCGAGCGAGAGCCGGAGCAGCAGCCCAAGCGACCGAGCGACAGCTGGAGGAGCAGCAGCAAATCCGACTTGTATGGACGCTGCCACCGAATGGGCCTCGCACTGGGGAGAGTCGCCGTGGAGATGTCGCCCGCGGCGCCGGCTTCGAGGTAGCCGCTCCATGGGGGTGCGGGATGGAGCACCGTCGGCGCCGGGAGGTCGAGTTAAGGAGAAGGTGCGATGTGATGAGTGTACATTCTCTTAGGTGGCACCGAGTAGGCCTCAGCTTCGTCCGAGGAGTTGGTGAGGATGTTGCGGTTCGGGTGGAGCAGGTTAAGGCAGCGTTGTGGGGATGGAGCAGCCGCGATAGACGAGGCGATCGTTAGAGCATCTCCTTGGAGGTGGAGGACGGGGCGGCTGAACCAGCGGGACGACGGGATGGACGACGGATCCTCATCCGGGGAGGCGGATGAGGGACGTCGACCTGTTGCGGTGGACGACATTGTCGGGGAAGAGGCTCCGGCTGGGCAGCGGTGAGGTGGCGGAGGGAGGAGGGTGGGGTTTTGCGGCTGGAGCGGAGAGGTTATGGCGTCCAGATTTCGAGTGGCGAAAAGGAGGCCATGGGAGGGGTGAACCATGAATTATGGACGCGCTTGTCCAAAATGTAGGGTGTGTTACGAAAGTACCCCCACCGATTTGAACTAGTGGGCCTTTCGGCTCAGGGTTAGAAGGGGGATTTGTGTCGAGATTTGGCAGCTGGAGGGAGTTTTCGCGCGCGTTGTAATTTCGGGATAGCAAGGCGCGGGTTGTGAAGGCGCCAGTTTTGGGAGAACGATATCTGAATTTTCGGGATATAACAAGGCGCGGGTTGAATTTTAGGGACAAGCCTAATGTGTAATATTGTACTTGTGGTACGTACCAAATCAATTCGCACTTCCCTGATACGTCTCCGTCGTATCTATAATTTTTTATTGTTCCATGCCAACATTATACAACTTTCATATACTTTTGGCAACTTTTTCTACTATTTTTGGGACTAACATATTGATCCAGTGCCCAGTGCCAGTTCGTGTTTGTTGCATGTTTTTTGTTTCGCAGAAAATCCATATCAAACGGAGTCCAAACGGGATAAAAACTGACGAAGATTTTTTTTGGAATATATGTGAATTTAGGGAAGTGGAATCAACGCGAGACGATGCCCGAGGGGGCCACGAGGCAGGGGGCGCGCCCCTGACCCTCGTGGGCACCCCGTAAGGCGGTTGGAGCCCTTCTTTCGCCGCAAGAAAGCTAATATCGGATAAAAATCGTGTTCAAATTTCAATCCAATCGGAGTTATGGATCTCCGGTTATAAAAGAAACGGTGAAAGGGCAGAATCTGGAACGCAGAAAAAGAGAGAGAAAGAGAGACAGATCCAATCTCGGAGGGGCTCTCGCCCCTCCCATGCCATGGAGGCCGTGGACCATAGGGGAAACCCTTCTCCCATCTAGGGAGAAGGTCAAGGAAGAAGAAGAAGAAGGGGGGGTCTGCGCCCTCTCTCCCAGTGGCGCCGGAACGCCGCTGGGGCCATCATCATCACCGCACTCTACACCAACACCTCTGTCATCTTCACCAACATCTCCATCACCTTCCCCCATCTATTATCCAACCCGCTCTCCCGCAACCCGCTGTATCCTCTACTTGAACATGGTGCTTTATGCTTCATATTATTATCCAATGATGTGTTGCCATCCTATGATGTCTGAGTAGATTATCATTGTCCTATCGGTAATTGGTGAATTGCTATGATTGGTTTAATTTTCTTGTGGTTATGTTGCTATCCTTTGGTGCCCATCATATGAGTGCGTGCGTGGATCACACCATAGGGTTAGTTGTATGTTGATAGGACTATGTATTGGAGGGCAAGAGTGACAGAAGCTTCAACCTAGCATAGAAATTGATGCATCCGGGATCGAAGGGGGACCAATATATCTTAATACTATGGTTGGGTTTTACCTTAATGAACGTTAGTAGTTGCGGATGCTTGCTAATAGTTCCAATCATAAGTGCATAGAATTCCAAGTCAGGGATGACATTCTAGTAGTGGCCTCTCCCACATAAAACTTGCTATCGGTCTAGTAAAGTAGTCAATTGCTTAAGGACAATTTCGCAACTCCTACCACCACTTTTCCACACTCGCTATACTAACTTTATTGCTTCTTTTTCTAAACAGCCCCTAGTTTTTATTTACGTGCTCTTTATATTCTTGCAAACCTATCCTGTTACACCTTCAAAGTACTTCTAGTTTCATACTTGTTCTAGGTAAAGCGAACGTCAAGCGTGCGTAGAGTTGTATCGGTGGTCGATAGAACTTGAGGGAATATTTGTTCTACCTTTAGCTCCTCGTTGGGTTCGACACTCTTACTTATCGAAAGAGGCTACAATTGATCCCCTATACTTGTGGGTTATCAAGGCCTTTTTCTGGCGCCATTGCCGGGGAGCAATAGCGTGGGGTGAATATTCTCGTGTGTGCTTGTTTGCTTTATCACTAAGTAGTTTTTATTTCGTGCTCTTGTTTTCTATCTTTAGTTATGGGTAGGAAACGCAAAATACCAAAAAATTTAGTTGTACCTACTACACCAATGGTTGAAGAAGCACTCAAAATCTATCACGCTCCTGAAGCTTTTTACTTGGATCATCTTCGATCCCTTTGTGCTCGTGCTGAAACCCCAACTAGCTTAGTTGAGGGAAAATCTTTAGATGAGCATGCTTGTTATGTGTGACACCGCTTATCTCAAAAAGGGAAACTTTTACTGGATCAAATTCATCGTTTGCAATGCTATGCTTGGAATTTATGTGAAATATATGATGTTACTTGTTGTTCTAAAAACCCTAAGAAACACCTTCCCTACCAATGTGAGTTTAGTGATAATGGAATCGTATCTTCGTATGCTAAGGGTGTTTATAATTACTATGATGTTCAACAATTTGAAGAATTTGTTGCTTTTAAGCGTGCTTATGAAATTGCTTCTTTGATTGAAAAGTATGATGCTACTCTTTACAAATCTGAAAATTTTTCCATACTTAAATATTGTTATGATAATTATGCTTCTAATGCCTATGTTAAACCATATACTGAGGACTCCTCCGCTATCCAAGAAGAGACTAATATTTTGCAGGAGTCTATGGAGGAAGAAATTAATGACATTGTGAGCTCATTGGATGAAAAAGATGAGGAGGAGAGCGAAGAACAAAAGGAGGAAGAATGGATTGATCACCCGTGTCCACCTCCTAATGATAGTAACTCTTCAACTCATACATTGTTTAACTTCCCTTCGTTCTTACCGAAGGATGATTGCTATGATGATTGTTATGATTCCGTTGATTCTTTTGAAATATCCCTTTTTGATGATGCTTGCTATGCTTGTGGCCAAGATGCCAATACAAATGATGCTTATGGAGATTAACTTGCTATAGTTTCTTATGTTAAACATGAAATTGTTGCTATTGCAACCACGTATGATAGTCCTATTATCTTTTTGAATTCTCCCGACTACACTATATCGGAGAAGTTTGCCCTTATTAAGGATTATATTGATGGGTTGCCTTTTATCATTGCACATTATGATTTTGATGAATATAATATGCATGTGCGCTTGCTGCTCCTACTTGCAATTATTATGAGAGAGGAACTATATCTCCACCTCTCTATGTTTCCCACACGATAAAATTGCAAGAAACTGTTTATACTCTGCATTGGCCTTTACTAGGTGTGTATGAATTGTTCTTTTAGGACATGCCGATGCATAGGAAGAGAGTTAGACTTCGTCATTGCATGATATATGTTACCTTGTGCTCACTACTAAATCACAAATCATTGTTAATTAAAATTGGCTTTGATATACCTTGGGATCCGGGTGGATCCATTACTTGAGCACTATATGCTTATCTTAATGGCTTTAAAGAAAGCGCTGCAAGGGAGACAACCCGGAAGTTTTAGAGAGTCATTTATTTATGTTGTGTGCCTTTATAAAGTTTAGAAATAAAAATAATGTGCCAAGGTTTGCCTTTAGGATGTTTACATTGCTTGTTGGTTTGTGCGGTGCAAGACAGAAACTTTGGCTGTAGTGCGCGATTTTACATTTTTTTACTGGAACGTCAAACGGTTCTGAAACTTTTTGCACTGTCTTTATATACAAATTGTTTATTTTTTCAAATTATTTCAGAATTTTTGGAGTACCAGAAGTATGGTGATTGTTCACATTATTGTAGACTGTCCTGTTTAAGACAGATTCTGTTTTTGATGCATAGTTTGCTTGTTTTGATGAAACTATCAATTCCTATCAGTGGATTAAGCCATGGAAAAGTTATATTACAGTAGCTATAATGCAAAAACAAAATATGAATTGGTTTGCAATAGTACTTAGAGTAGTGATTTGCTTTATTATACTAACGGATCTTACCGAGCTTTCTGTTGAGTTTTGTGTGGATGAAGTGTTCGAAGATCGAGGATGTCTCGATATGAGGAAAAGTAGGAGAGGCAAGAGCTCAAGCTTGGGGATGCCCAAGGCACACCAAGTAAATATTCAAGGAGACTCAAGCGTCTAAGCTTGGGGATGCCCCAGAAGGCATCCCATCTTTCTTCCACAAGTATCGGTATGTTTTCGGATTCGTTTCGTTCATGCGATATGTGCAGATCTTGGAGCGTCTTTTGCATTTAGTTTTCATTTTTCTTTTATGCACCATGCTGGTATGAGATACTCCTTGGTTCATTTATAGAATGCTCTTTGCACTTCACTTACATCCTTTGAGTACGGCTTTATAGAATGCTTCATGTGCTTCGCTCATATCATTTGAAGTTTGGATTGCCTGTTTCTCTTCACATAGAAAACCGCCATTTGTAGAATGCTCTTTTGCTTCACTTATATTTGTTAGAGCATGGGCATATCTTTTGTAGAAAGAATTAAACTCTCTTGCTTCACTTATATCTATTTAGATAGTTGACACGAATTGGTCATTCACATGGTTAGTCATAAAATCCTACATAAAACTTGTAGATCACTGAATATGATATGTTTGATTCCCTGCAATAGTTTTGCGATATAAAGATGGTGATATTAGAGTCATGCTAGTGGGTAGTTGTGGATTGTAGAAATACTTGTGTTGAGGTTTGTGATTCCCGTAGCATGCACGTATGGTGAACCGTTATGTAACGAAGTTGGAGCATGAGGTATTTATTGATTGTTTTCCTTATGAGTGGCGGTCGGGGACGAGCGGTGGTCTTTTCCTACCAATCTATCCCCCTAGGAGCATGCGCGTAGTACTTTGTTTTTATGACTAATAGATTTTTGCAATAAATATGTGAGTGCTTTATGACTAATGTCACTACAAAAAAAAGACACATCCGTGACATTTTGGGCCGAACGAATTTTTTTCCTGTCATACTTATGACTTCTATGAAGATAATTGTGACAAAACCTGGTATCATCATAGATGTGGTGGGGTCCTACTTCTATGACAATAAATCATGACAGAAAATGGGCTTTTCATCCTGGGCGGGTCGGAGATGCAGTTGCATGACATTCTTTTGGCCGTCCATGACGAAAAAACCGTGGTAGAAGCGAGGGTGACGAAAACATCGGGGTGTTCCCGGTTACGGTGGGTGGTCGGGGCCGAGCGATGCGCGTTTCTCTCGTACACGCACGCGCGTGGGTGTGAGGCGTTGGGCTCTAACTGAACCGGAGTGAGGCGTTGGGCTCTAACTGAACCCGAGCGATTGCATTGCAGGCTACGCGTTACTGAACCCGAGCGATCGATCGATGGCTGTTAACTGAACCGATCGAGCGATTCCTTCGCTACTGCTGCTAAGTGAAGCCGATCGATGCTGCCTCTGGAGGAACAGTGAGCGTTGCTGGGGGGTTTGGATGAACAGTTCCCGGTGGGGGTGGATGAACAGGACCCGTGGTGTTGCCTCTAGATGAACAGGACCCCGATCGAGCCGGTTGGGGCTGGATGAACAGGACCACCCCGTGGAGGGCAGGATGAACAGTAGACGGTGGAGGGCTGGATGAACAGTAGCCCGTGGAGGGGTGGTTGAACAGGAGCCCGTGGAGAGGGCTGGTTGAACAGTAGCCGGTGGAGTAGCACGTGGTGGAGGCTGGATGAACAGGAGCCCGTGGATGAACAGTCGCAGGTGGAGGCTGGAGGAGGTCGACGGTTAATGAACAGTAGCCCGTGGAGGCTGGAGGGGGTCGACGGTGGAGATGAACAGTATCCCGTGGAGTCCCGTTTTGCGGTACGCCACACCCCTCCCGATGAACAAGACCCCCGTTTCACCGTAGCACTCCAACACAAGTCCGTTTCCTCCATTTTGTGGTACGCCACACCCCTCCTGATCAGCAGGACCCCCGTTTCGACCGTAGGAGGTCCGTTTCCTCCGTTTTGCGGTACGCCAGACCCCTCCCGATGAACAGGATCCCGTTTTGAACATGGTCGGTCGAACACAAGGCCGTTTCCTCCGTTCTGCGGTACACCAGGCCTCGTTTCCATCGGCTGTTCCGTCCAAGCCCTCCCGATGAACACGACGACACATTCTGTTCCGACCCAGCCGGTTGGCTCCCCATGAACACGACGACGACGATGTTTCTTCGTTCCGACCCGGCCATGTACACGAGCCGTGGCCATACGTACGCGTGAGTAGGCATTCGAGACCCCGCCCGTATGTACGTACGTGGCCGTTGACAGTGTCCTGAACTAGGGGGTACTCACCACGTCGTCTCCCGATCAGTTAGATTGGGCCGAGGACCCCATGGCCGCATACTCATGGGCCAGTTCGGACAACCCCTGCCGCATACAAGGAAGACTCCACAAGACTTGGCGCCCAAGACAAGGACTCTCCTAAACCCTAGGCCTCCGGTGTCTTATATAGACCGAGGCCAGGCTAGTCAATAGACAATCTCATATTCATTACTACAATCTCGTGGTAGATACATGTACTCTGTACTACACCCATATGAAAACAATCAAAAGCAGCATGTAGGGTATTATCTCATCAAGAGAGCCCGAAGCTGGGTAAAACCTCGTGTCCATGTTACCATCGCTCCAAGACGCCTAGCTTAGGACCCCTACTACGAGATCCGCCGGTTTTGATACCGACATTGGTGCTTTCATTGAGAGCCTGTTGGGCGATCGTCGTGGATCGATGGGATAATCAGGTGATATTTTTTTCCAGTTAAATCTGTTCGCATGAACTACCTTGTTTTTGCAAAATTATGGTCGTTGTTTCGTACTGCTCTATTTGTAGTTAAATTGAGACCAGAAAAGTATCCGGCGTCTGGCACTAAGTTAGATCCGCGCCGTAGTTGAGTCACATGGGCGCGCACGCAACAGACTGTGGAAGATCAACGCAGTAAAAAATCTCCATCAAACGGCACCCCAGCCGAGGAAACCACGCCCGAGTACTCCTCACACGGCGCACGTGCGGCGGACAAGAGTTCGGCCCGATGGCCATCTACGGAGATTCTCTCCCTTCTTTCTTTAATTCCTTTTTCCTTATTTTATTCTGACGCTTACGCGCCCGCTGATCATCCACTAATGGTGTCCTTTACTTGCTAAAAGGAGCAGTACAATTGATTGCTAGTTCTGCAGCCGGTCTCCACGGATATTGATGACTACTAGTCCAACTAGTACTACAACGTGTATACTAGATCACACGTGCAATCTCCAATTCCTCGTGATAATTGGAGTTATTTCAGTACAGATCAGTTTCTCTTATTTTTTGCGGTCTGCTACAGCCGTCGCGGCAATTGCTCAGGATAATGCCAGGTTTTATTTTTCCTAGCTAACAGTTTACAATGCAAAATATATTTCTGTTGGTTTATACTGCATTATTGTTGCAGAGATATTCTACCAACGTTTGTACGTAACGGTGGCCTGTCCGGCCTCTCGCCGTCGCCAGACTGGCTGATCTTGGTCAACATCGTCATGCCACAACGCCGAGCATGTTTTGCGCTGGCTTCGTGTGTTGCACGCAGCGCTGGGTCCCAAAGAGTACACAAGCCTAGCACGACCAGTACCGCGTAAACCCGAGCACGCTCTGCATGGACGGCAGCGTCATCAGAGGGGAGTTCTTTCCTTTTTCTCTTTACGATATTTCCTTCTTTTCCTTTTTTTAAATTAATTCAGCACGTATGGTCACTACCATCCATCAGCGGTGTTTTCGGCCGCATATGTGCTGGTCTCTGCACCATGGCCTTTGAGGTCCGATTGAACAGTGTAAACTACCTTCGCACTGATGTTTTGTTAGAGTATCTGGACTTTTTGTCCGCAGTCTGACAAACGCCGCATCTACAACCGGATTTGCCCTATAAAATATAGGTCATCGACTGCGTCACACGGTTACTTCGGCAGGCCGATGTCGTCATCCCAATCGGCATAAATCGGCTCGCGTGATCACTTTGTTAGTCAAAATTGCCATACCGGTAGGCTCGGTTGCCTCGGGGACTTCGGCATCATTGAGAGAGCTCTACCTCATCGAGTGTTCGCACACAGGCCATTTTTCTTTTATTACTCACTTTGCATAAATTATTAATTATGCAAGATTTTATTATTATTACTATTGTCTCCCACTTGCACTATTTTCTGTGCACAGATAAATGATCCGGGTTGGGCAGCGCTGTCACCTCGGCATACCAACATACCACGTCACCTCGGCTGGACCGAGGCTTCGTCATCACTTCATTAACCCACGCCGGAGACTTCGGCGTCACACTACCGGCCTGCTCCACCGCCTCGGTCGGACTAGGGTTCCACCTCGCCATATTGGCCATACCATGTCGCCACTTCGGAGTGCCGAGTTCTTTGCTCGGACACATCGGGCTTGGGGGCTGAGACCTTGTCCTGCACCAAGCTCGGACCGCGTCATCAATGTCGAACACATTAACCAGCTAAGTCGCTTTGGCGCTCAAAAACTCCCAGTTTTAAATTTTGTTCGATTCGACCAAGCGTTATACCTTTTTGGCAAAAAGTGGCTTGTGAAAAACTTCCTTGTCGAAACTTTGTTTGTGGCACACAGACTCAAATACCCCGTTTACTTGGGGGCTTCTTTTATGAAGCTTTTCCTCTTGCATATGATTATACATGTACGATGACGTTCCTTGTTCGTGTATTACGCCACAATATGCACCATGTTGACTTAAGTGTTCCGCAAGCTGGGTTGCCTCGCTCTTGTGTTTACCCCTACGTTCCCGATTTTTTGGCTAGGGACTAAAGGGAGCACCTCTGCGATTGTCACGATCGGGTGATCCGAGCTGGACCTCAGACTGGGTGAAGCCGAAAGCTAGCGCTCTTATTGTTTTCAATTATGGTCGGCACACAACAGAACTCATGAGTACAAAAAATATATTGCACAAGTCTCCTAGTAACAATGAGCACCGAAGAAAGGTATCGGTGGGGGTACTATTTTCTTCGAAGATGCTTCTTACACTTCGTCAGTAATATAGCATAAGTTCCCTGAGCGCGCTTTGTCTGTTACAGCATTATAGCCTGATTGCCTGGTTATCGGAAACACCATCGATATTCTCGACAGGTGGAGTATATAACACTTTTCGGCCCTTGACCGAAGAGGGAGAAGCCGACGGTCGGTTAAGACGCGTTTAAAGTTCGGGTGAACACAGATATGATATAAGTACTTCGGTACATAAAATTCTTTTTCCCAAGTCACTGGGAGGCTCTTAAATTTATATGAACTATTTTATAATAAGTGTTCTTCTTCTTAGTCATTGCAAAGTCTTTTTCTATCACTCCTTTTTCGACGCGAGTGTGTGGTCAATAGCTGGGAGCCTAACTTCTCTCTCAAAGCCGCTAGAGTTTAGTTTGCTAAACTGACCTAATGAGAATTACTCCGCCTTCGGGATAGGAGGTTCAAGCTGTAGGCTGACCCGCTTGAAGTCTCACAGTGCAACGCCGGACACCTTCAGAGATTCGGCAAAAACATTCTCGGATATTGCTATATATGCATCGGTCTCGAATTGTGTCTTTGGTCAATAGTTGGGTTGCCCGGCTCCTGCGCTTGCCTCCTACGTTCCGCTTTGTTCGGCTAGGTGTGCAAAGGGAGAACCACTGCGATTGCGCTTCCAGATCGCATGGTTACGCACCTCAGTGGAGAAAGCCGAAAACTGACTGACACAATAAGCGTAAACTGGTCAGTGATCCGATGACTATGCTAGATGACGGGCCATTCATAACATTGGCCGAAGTGTTTACGGCTTGACCTCGGCTAAGGGTTGTCTTGTTATTGCGGAAACACCCTGCGTAGTATCTATAAAGGGGTAGAAGCCGACGATGGGCCACTTTCAACAGATAAACGGTCGCAATGGAGTCAAAATAAACATAGAATTTGGGAACTTTCCCCAAACTAACTCCTCAATATTTTTCTCCTGCATTGATCGGAGGTGAGGTTTCATGATCATGGTTGGCATGACAACCCAAAGAAAGGAACCGATAGCAGGACTATTTTGTTTGGAAGATTTTTCTCACATTAAACAGTAATACAACATATCTCTCTGCGTACCTCTGTTTATAAAACCGTATGGCCGGATTGCCTTGTTTGTCGTAAATCTTTGCCCTTGTAAAGGCTTTATACAGTAGGACAAACACTCCTCGGCTACTGGCCAAGGAGACGGAAGCCGATGGTCGGTCAACAAAGTTTTGTACAATGCGGATCCGTGCATTGATGATGTAAAGTATTTGGATACATAGAATCATTACACATAATTTGTGATTTTACTCTGGATATCGATCCTTAATTCGGCCACCCGTGCCCACATTAAGGCTCGGGGGCTACTGGGCTTCGTGCTTATTATTTACAAATATTAAAAGGGTACATCGATCCCCTGATCTGGTGTTGCCACCCGACCAGTGTCTTGGGGGCTACTGCGTTGGCAATCCAATGCAGAAAATTTAAAGTGCAATATAGTTTTCGAGGAGATTATTATCCTCAGGTTGGTAGGCCGCACCCAACCTGAGTCTCGAGGACTTTGCACACTGCGTTTCTATTCCTAAGTATGCTGCCGAGCTGGGAATTGATCCTCAGGCTGATTTTATGAATCAACCTGAGTCGCAGGGGCTACTAGGGTCAGCGGTTTGATTTTTTCCTCCAGGTGCATCCCGGATATTAGGCCAACACGCACCTTGAGGGCTACTGGCTATACATCTCAGCAGAGATTACATTGCACAATTCTAAATTAAATTCATAAAAATCAGCCCATGGACGAGGTGGTGTACAACCTCGGATACAGTCCGGCGTTTGTGCTCGACTACAATAGACACCCCGGAAGCAGTCCGGCATAAAGCTCGGACGCCAGTGGTTGGCTCCGTAGAGGGCATTTCTGGCATTAAGCTCGGCTAAACTCCTTCGACTCTTTTGAGCCAAGGTGATCTATGACACCTCGGATATAGTCCGGCGTTGGAGCTCGGATACTCTCCGGCGTTGGAGTTTGGATTCAGTCCGGCGTTGGAGCTCGGATACAGTCCGACGTTGGTGCTCGGCTGCGAAAGATACCTCAAATGCAGTCCGGCGTTGGAGCTCGGATGCAAGAGGACACCGCCGCATGGGGACAACTTCAAACCCGAGGTGGGCATGAAAATAACAAGGCATTGATAAAGGCCGGAAACTTAAATGGGCTCCTAGGATACCCAACGTGTAAACTCTTCGGGTGCACTTTGGCGATCCTCAAGATCGAAGATGGGAAGATTTGTTGAACCAGTTTTCCAGACCGACGACCGAAGATGAAGAACAGTTCGGAAGAATCGAGGAGCGTCCCCAACTTGAAGACCGGTTCAGGGGGCTACTGACGGTGTCCTGGACTAGGGGGTACTCACCACGTTGTCTCCCGATCAGTTAGATTGGGCCGAGGACCCCATGGCCACATACTCATGGGCCAGTTCGGACAACCCCTGCCGCATACAAGGAAGACTCCACAAGACTTGGCGCCCAAGACAAGGACTCTCCTAAACCCTAGGCCTCCGGTGTCTTATATAGACCGAGGCCAGGCTAGTCAATAGACAATCTCATATTCATTACTACAATCTCGTGGTAGATACATGTACTCTGTACTACACCCATATGAAAACAATCAAAAGCAGCATGTCGGGTATTATGTCATCAAGAGAGCCCGAAGCTGGGTAAAACCCCGTGTCCATGTTACCATCGCTCCAAGACGCCTAGCTTAGGACCCGTACTACGAGATCCGCCGGTTTTGACACCGACAGCCGTATTTACTTTCTTGCACCCTCGCCGCTGGACGTACGTGTACATGCTACGTGCGCGCCTCTACATCGACTAGTATGTACGTACATGTTCGTGACCGGAATGACAACGCTACGTATGCTTCGACCAGGTGGGTCCCGACTGTCAGGTACTTCCTTGCGTGCGAAGATGTAGCTGGTGGGTCCCAGCAGTCAGGGGGGCGAATTGTTTTTTTGTTGCCCGGACGCACTTCCTTGCGTGCGAAGATGTAGCTGGTGGGTCCCAGCCGTCAGGGGGAAACATTTTTTTCGCGAAATGCGGTGGCCCGTCCGGTGGGTCCCCGCTGTCAGGTGGAGGAATAATTATTTTGCGCGTAATAAGGAGGCACTTCCTAGCTGCGGCCGTGGACCCAGCTGTCAGCCTCTCCACGTACAGTCCACGTCCGATGGAAGCCGTTCCTTGACCACGTTGACCACGCCGCGCCGAGAGCACCAGGGCGGTGGACGACGGTGAGGCCTAGGAAGGGGACGACGCGGAGCCGGGGAAGACGCGACAGTGGAAGCCCGCGCAGAGAGGAATACGAGGGTTCACTGGTTCGGTTGCGGTGTGAGGCTACCGTCGCCGCAGGGCCCTGGCCAGCGGTGAGAATAGTAGGGGCGGTGAGGCCTCCACGGAAGCACAGCCGGCCACGGGAGGCAGGAGCATGCGGCACGACCGGCGCTACTTTGGGCGGCTGGAGCAAGAAGACGAGAGGTTGAAGAAGCACTACAGCCGTTGGATGGACATCGTACGGTCACTGGAGCTAGAATCGTTCATATTGACTAAGTTGACAAAGCACTCCGTCCCCGTCAACTTAGTAGGCCCACAAGTGAGCCTCCCACCAAGGTGGGTCCCAACTAGCAGGGGAGTATTCATTTTTTTGTGCGTAATAAGGAGGCACTTCCTTGCATGCGAAGATATAGCTGGTGGGTCTGACCTGTCAGTGGTGGGAATGTTTTTTTCGCGAAATATAGAGGCCCTTCCGGGGGGTCCCAGCTATCAGGTGGAGGAATCATTATTTTGCGCGTAATATGGAGGCATTTCCTTGCATGCGGCCATGGACCCAGCTGTCAGCCTCTCCACGCACAGTCTACTTCCGATGGTGTCGTTCGTTGACCACATTGACCACTCCGCGCCGAGCGCATCCAAGGTGGTGGACGACGGCGAGGCCCCGGACAGCAACGAGCCGGAGATGGGAAGACGCGGGAGTAGAGTCGCAGACGGAGAGGTGTACGAGGGTTAACTGGTTCTGGTGCGGTGTGGTTCGGCAGTCGGTGGAGAAGAACAGGAGGTGTGGAGGGGTGGAGGGATGGCCTGGCCAATGGTGGAGTAGCACTTCACAGCGAAGCGTGCTAAGCTGAGCTGCTAGCAGCAGGAGGCGGGAGCAGGTGGTCCCGGCGGCACTGGAGGAACAAGACGAGAGATTGAAGATGGATGCCGGTCGTTGAATGTAAATCCAACGGCTAACGATGTCAGAATCATTTGTTGACTAAGTTGACAATGACTTGCATTGGCTTAGGCCTATTGGCCCACATTTCAGCCTCCAAAAATGTGGCACGTATTCAACCCATTTTTTCAGAAATTACAGTCTTTTTTTTGCGCGGTAGAATTTATAGTCCATTTGATCTCTTTTTTTAATTACAGTCCATTAGCTGGGCTGGGTGAACAAATAATGTAGCGTCCATGCGGCCCATTTATGTTTTTCCTAAAAAATTACAGGCCATTTGCACTTTCTCAAAATACACGATTTTGCTGGGCTGATTCTAATTATAATGTTGGGGTCAGCGCAGCAATGTTATCAAAAAATAAACAGGGGCTGAGCATTTTTTTATATATATATTTAAATAATAAGTGATTTATTATTACATTGGTCCTTAAATCTTACCAAGCTTTTGTACACAATCACCAGGATTTTCCTTGCCAAAAAAATCCAGGATTTTATTGTTAAGAAATTATTTTTATAAGTTAACAAGATGTGGGATATTGTTTTCTTACATATGTAAGTATCTGTTAAATATATGATGACAATAACAATAATATATAATAACATATAAAATAATTTAAATATATATAATATAGTTAGAAGGGAAACATAAGTTGGACCAGGCGTTCCTATTCTTATATAGAAAAATAGAACAGACCTCTGCGTTTTCTTCAAAAAAAATACATAAATTCGGCTGCCGATGTTTCAGGAAAAATAAAACCTCGGATGGGAGGTCCATAGGCCGGTCGATACATGACGGCCCTCAAGAAAATACAAACAGGCCTATGGACCTCCCATCCGAGGTCGTGGGCTGCGCATGTTAAAAAAAAAGCCTAGACGGGGCAGCCCAAAACCCAGCTGATACTTGCTGCCCTAGTGATAATAAATGATACCTTCCAGCTCCCCGGCTTCGTTGTGAATTTATCTCCTATAGTAACTACGTTGAAGCACCTAAAAATGTAACTTTGTTGACAAACCCGTGGGCCCCAACGTCAGTATAGCATTAGGAGGAAGTATTTTTTCTATGAGGCACTTGCTTGCGTACGACCATAGACCTGGTGGGTCCCGACTGTCCGCCTCTCCACGTACAGTCCTCTCCAGATTCCTCCCGTTTGTTCAGCATGTTCACAACGGCAGGCAGCGGCGTCGCGGCGAGCGCACAAAGCCGTAGGAGGAGATCCGACCACCTGAGGAAGTGCCTTATTATTAACGAAACAACTTAACTAGCCCAGTGGCCGAGTGACACTACCCAACAGCTGTTCCGCCCGGGTTCGATTCCACCTGTGCACAGAAAATATCTCCAAATTTTTTGCCTCTGCCTTTATTGACATGTGGGTCCCAATTGTCATCTAGGCACACCACATCCTACACTTGCCAAAACTTCGTCCCTCGTTTTCTCTGTTTTTCGCACACTCGACATTGTGTGGGCATTTTGAAAAAAGCATATCGTTTTGACTGTGCATCATATGAAGATGTGCTATTCATGAATGTTGATCAGCATGATGTTAACTGGCTGGTAGTTCCAGTTTCGACCATGAATAAAAGTTCCAGCATGATGTTAACACTGTTTGAAAATGCCGTGTTAATATAAATGCTCTGCCTCTGAAAGATGCAGTTTCTTATCTGAAACTGAACTTGGAGTTTCTTATCTGAAACTGAAACTTGCAGTCGCTTCCCCGCCGTTCTCCACGGTTCCCTCGATGCTCGCCTCATTTCAACGGCGTCGGTAGGGTTTAAGGTAAGCTTCGCACTAACCTAATCTTCCATCTGCTCATGCTTACAATCAGTGTGACAACTAATAAAAATCATGCTTACAAGCAGTCTCCGAGTACTACGCCAATCACCCTAAAATAGCTCTGGACCTTTGGGTCAAAGTTGTGACACTGTGTACAAATAAAGAAAAATAGATTGGTGCTTCTTTCAGAAAAGAGTACACCCCTAGAAAACTACCAATATAAGCTACTAGTATTTTTTTTAAGTCTAAGCTACTAGTATTTGGTTAGAGGATTTGCTGCCGAGAAAGACCCATCCACAGTGAGCGCCACACATCGCATTGATGGTGGTGGATGCCAATGCTTAGAAGGAGTAGGGTTGGTGTCGATAATTTTTACTTGGCACCTCGCACTCTGCATATATGCCGGTTCCATCCGTACATTTGCGCAGTTCCACCAAAATGTAGCTGAATAACCCTGTATGCACAGATAATTAAAAGACGTGATTAGATTATAGTGGCCCTAGTTGATGAAACATACACTAATAAACAGAAGAAAATATTACATCATACTAGAAATTGACCCAAGTCTCCCCGATACACCTTCTGCCAGTGATGAACATCAGTGTACATCGGTAGTACAAGGAGGGGCCTTGAGACATTGAAATCTCTATTTTTGTGCAGATCAACTAAAATTAAGCACCCCAGTTTGCAGAAACGCTTAAACATTAACAATGGGACTAGTTGATGAAACATACATTAACAAAGAGAAGCACTTGAATGATAGAGAGGACACTCGCTCTATTTTAACTGTATTATTACTTCATTTTATCAGTGACACTAGGGTCGAGCAGGTGGCAAACGAGGTGTATCGTGCGTCGCAAGGATGAAGGCCGGGGGTGCTTAGAATGGGATGCTGAAGCTGGCTCTTTCAGTCCCTATCTTCCCCCTGATGTTTCTGTGGTAGCATTTGGGTTGTAATCCAAACTTGGTCGAGCTGGTGCTGCATCCCCCTACCTGCCTGGCTTATGTGGCGAACTTGTCTCCTGCTAGTACTCAGTCCGTTTTAGTAGTAGTTGCATAACTGCCCGTTTACACTGAGATGTTGTCGGATAATGGTTCTCTATGGTTGGGTTTCTTTAATGAAATCGGAGGGAACCCCCTCTTTCGATATATAAAAAAACAGTGGCACTAGTGGTGCCAAAACATTGCCTCAAATTAATAGTGCCACTAGATTAAGGTGCAAAATAATAACATTACTGCTTTATCATTGAAGTGCCAAAACAGTAGCACAAGAGCAGGATCAAGATGCAGGATCTTTGGCAAACGGCCAGACCAAAAAGGAACATACCTCGTGATGGGAACCATATCTGCAGTCAACGCCATCGTAGAAGGGATGACACCAGTCACGAACATGGATGATTCAATTCATGGGACCTTTTGGTGCAGTTCACCTAAAATGAAGCAATGTCCCATGAGCTAGCAGCTTCTTCTTCTTCTTTTTTTAAGAAAAGGGCTCCAGCCCCGGTTCCACTTCCATCAGAAAACGAAACCCACAGAGCATCTTCTTCATTAGTTGCAATAAAATTGAGCAACATCAAGCTTGGTCGTGAAGCTCCTGGAGAGTAGGCGGACCAAGACAGTTGCATCTCTAACGAAAAGAAGCAACTTATCTTAATGGGAAATTTAGCAGGACATCAAAAAAAGTGCCATTGATTCATATTACTGGAGGCATTACATTGAAAACAACATTGGTTTATCGTGTCCTTACTTTTAACAGTCCGACTGCTACATTTTACCAGTGGCATTACATAAGATGGCTCGGGGGAACAAACATCAGAAGAGGATATCTGGGTTGGTCCCATTTTTGTTCGGTATATAGCCACCTTATACTGTGTGAGGCTAGCAAATCTAGTGCTGGACTTACTCTAATGACTTGTCCCCCAGTCCCCACTTTCTTTCCTTTTTCAACCAATACATCGGGTTTATATTGAGTTTGTACTACATTCCCTTTATTTCCCTATTAGACCTAGAGACCAGTTGGATAGCCAGTCTCTGCTACTTTTTGCCCCCATTATTTCCTCTTTCGACCAAGTCCTAGATTCAGGTAACAAATCTTCCCCCACCCCACCCCCTTTCTTCCTTGTTTGAACCAAGTACTACTAGATTCGAGTGCATGAACTAGTTTTACCTCTTAATAGTAAAAAATTAGGTGGTTTTCGAATAGCCAATCGATCCTATCTACACGAGGGGGGCTGAGAAATAGTAAAAGATACAAATGCAGCGAAGTCAGGAGCTCGAGAAGTAGAGCAAGGCCGGTTTCAAAGGAAGTTATACCTGAGGGTCACCGGGATGTCGCTAGGTGGGCGGCGGGAGGCCGGATCTGCCCACACTACGGGAGCAAGGAAGAAGGGGTGGGAGGCCCTCCCTCGCCAGCGATGCTTGGGAGAGAACGGCTAGGCACGCTGATCGGGACGCGCCGGCAGTGGGTAAGAGCCGTCGCCGAGGACGACCGCGTGAATGTTGCACCTTCTCACCTTCCCCGGCGGAGAGGATCCGGCTGGATCTGTGACCAGCGGTGAGTAGAGAGAGAGAGAACGTGGCCTCCGCTGTCGTGTTTAGATCTGGACAGGACGAGATAGTGTGAAGAGAGCAACCCTAGCAAGCAAGCGCGGAGGCTCCTGCCTATATAGTGGAGTACTAGTTTTCTTTTGTCTACCGGCCGGAGCCGGCTCGACCTCGGCAATGACTGTCCAGAAGTCTTCATGCACGTGCCCCGAAGGCGCAGTTGTCGTCATTTTGATCTAAAGCACTGGATTATAACATATAACACGAAAAAATGCCACATGACAAGAAATCATAACCTCACTGCCCAAAGGAGACAAGATGAATCCCGACGGACAAACTAGACGAGGATCAAAGCTCAAATTCAAGATAAACTCGTAGAAAACGAGTCCGTCGATAGATGTCCTAATTAACGTAGCCGGCTTGACCTAGATGGCAGCCGAGTAGTCTTCGTGCATGTGCCCCCAATGACTAGCCCAACTCAGTTGTCGCTGTTTAACCCTCGCAGTGATCCGAAGCACATGACACCTAATTTTGCGAGATGACAAGAAACCTTTTTTTAGATTTCTCACCAGAACTATAGCCCTGTACAACACAGCCTGCACGATATGTAGACGATAGAAATCCAGGCGTGTCTGCTGGAGTCTGGTCACATGCATGGACGAACTGATCCTCCGTGTCTTGCAGGGATCGTCCAGGTACCAACGTATGTACTTCTATTAACTCACCCGACTTGCGGGGCCGGGGAGTGTGCCTATGGTCGGTTCTCAATTGTGGTCCCACATGTGTGTGCAAATATAATATGACGCGCGTTCCATTCGGAGAGTGGCGTGCCAGACCGACCGACCGTCTGGGGTGTGACGCGAACGCGACGGGTGTGCTGTATACTCCGTACATGTGTACCGCCGTTTTCTTGAGGCTTTGCTCCATGGCGCAATCCATGGATACAAAATTAGTATACTATACTATTCAAAAGTCGAGGGCGGGGCTTTTCCCGTGCGGTAGGCGGAGCAGTTCTGCCTAGTCGGTTCGACAAAGATGCGAGAAGATGAGGGAGTAGGTTGCTGCAAACGTAGGGCTGTGTGATTTGATAGTGAGTTACTGCTGGACAGGTGGGGCCCGCTGATTTGACTTGCCATTATCATTTTAACTGCGGTGCTATGACCGGCTTGAGTCTCCCGATTCCTGACCACCTCCATACAGGTGCCTCTCCCGATGCTCCACCATGTAGAGGCTGGCTCTTGCTTGAGAGCCCACTCCTCCACTTTTTCCTTGCCTCTTTCCCCCACATATGCAAAAATGCCATGTAAAGCGGGCTTATAGCCCACTATTGTACTCGATCCTACATGTGCTAAGCCTGCCACATAGGCATAAAGTCTGATGTGGCAAGTTAATTAAGAAGAGAGAGACTAGTTTGGTGACCCCGGGAAGAAACGGTGATAAGCGCGTGTACCTAGATGAAGCAAACTTAGCAACAAAAAACTAAGCACCTATGCATTGGGGGCTTGAGTTGCTAAGCCATTTAATGCCCATAGCACCTCATCTAAGCACCATTTCATTGGAAGAGGTCACTCCTTGGCAAATGCAATAAATACTGCGAAGAAAGAGATAGAGAGAAGTAAACAAAAAATACTCTTATAGCCAACCTTATAGCTAACCTTGTTGTATGAGTGACTAAGTGATGACTATGTATGACATGCCAACATCAGATAGCCTAATGCACCATGTTAAATCTCCAAGGGCACGACCGCGCGAGCGAGGCGACGGTCCTGGTAGGCGCGGCCATGATACGGACTGCTGGCAGACTTGGATCTGAGATCGAACGGTAGCATGCTAAGTTGCTCAAAATTTGCAGAATAACCCTCCAGGATAGGATATTCACCCATAGGTCTAGAATCACGCCATGCAACCGTTCGATCTCAGATCCAAGGGCTCTCGGAAGCCCGTATCATGGGAGAATGGAAAGCTTCGTCTCACCTGTAATTTTCCCGACGCTTGACATGACATCGAAAGCCATTTAATTGGGCGTCGAGTAGACATGACATCTAATTGGGCCCCCATAGTACTGTGCATGAATCCATTTATCCACCAGGCAAGCCACTACCCTGCCATTCGCACGCGCCCCCCACTCGACATTTTTACAATCGATAAACCGCTCCTAGTCGTCCCATCCTTTCACATTATGGCAGTTCCACTAATCCTAACCCTCCTCCCAAATCCATGGCGTCCCAAATCTCCATGATCGGCGGTGAGTACAAGGTTAGAACCATCAGCAGCGATGAGTTCGACGTCATCTACACCTGTTCTTGCACAACCGTGAAAGAATGCCTTGCTCGCTTCAAACGCATGTTCGAAAACTCAAATGATGAGTGGGTCGCTGGGCTAGATGTTGAGTACACCACAGTCCTGGGAAGCGAGAAGAAACTAAAGGAGGCAGAGAAGAAGAAGCCCGCTGTGATCCAGGTTTGCGTGCATGACTTATGCTTGGTCTACCACATATGCCATGCCGACGTTGAGTGCGAGGAATTTAAGAACTTCCTCAAGGGCGGCCGAGTCAAATTCGTTACAAGGAAGGGCTAGTGCCCTCCCTTGATCAGCCTTCAATGCTGACCCTGGCAGGAGCCATGGTTCATCCTATGTACGGTGAACTGAAGAATGCTCCGCACACGTTTCATCGTGCATGGCAGTGGACTGTACTAGATATAGACCACATCCACTACGCTGCAATGGATGGCTACCTTTGTTTCAATATCTACAAGGGTTGGATGAAGAGCAAGAGCCAAGTGTGCGGTTCAAGCAAAGAAGTATCGCCCAAGAGGAAGAGGGACAAGGACGAAGTCGAGGACGTGGACGAGGACTCCGAGTAAGATGGTAGTGTCGTTGCTCATGGTGCTTCTAATGCAGTTTCTACCGAATTAGTTGCTTAGTTTAATTTCTGGTGTGCTTAGTTTTATTTGAGGGGTGTGTTGTGCTGAGCCCCCAGCAGAACTATGTTATGTTTCTTCTCGTTATATTTCATACATTTAATGTTTTAGTTGGCATAGTACTACCACTCGTTTCTTGACATTATATACGTACAATATATATGGCCAACATCATATAGCCAGCAGTTTAGTGGTCAAAGAATTTCAGGGTGCTTAGTTTTGTCAAAGAATTCCAGGGTGCTTAGTTTTATTTGAGGGGTGTGTTATGCTGGACACCATTAACTTATCATTGTGAGAATCGGCTTATTTTTGTCATGTAACATGGTCAACGGGTTTGACGTGAAAATAACAATGTCTAATGGCATTTTTGAGCAAACATCTAACTTAACGATGGCATTTTTTAGATATCTAATTGCATTTTTAGCAGGCATCTCACGGATCGATGGCATTTTTTGAGTAGTTGTAACTTCTAATGGCAAAACTGAGTAGTGATACACAACTAGTGGCATAAATAATAAGAACCCAAGAATTAAATAGGGCTAATTTCTTTATTTCTTTATACCTTTGTGTGCAAAACAATATACGCTGCCTCCCGCCAGATTTTCTTTACAGAGGCAACATAGAACTATATGAGTGTCCTGTTAAATTTTGGAATTATTCCGGGTTCGTTTGGCCTTTTTTATACATTAATTTAGTTTCTGGCCATTAAATGTGCATAATTCAAATTTGAACTACAAGCACATGCTCCCGTGCACCAAAGTTGACTGAAAAATCACATGTTTGTCCTCGGGTGAATTTCTAGGTCCCATGCAAGAAATGGGAATGAAATTCAAACATCTGGGCATCGTGGTTCGGCCGAGAACATTGAGAAGCTTGGTTTTAAAATTCTTGTAAATCCAAAACACGCCTAAAAATCATGAAACCTGGCATGGTGTCATGTCATGTTACTACCATGCTGTGGTAAAGAAAATTGCAGAATAGGAACAAGTTTTGGTATAAGTTTCTTGGAAACCGAAGCTTCTCTCAAGAAGGCCCGTGGTTCTGAGAGGGAACGTGTCACCTTTGTGTGCATAATTCAAATTTTAAATACAAGCACATGCTCCAGTGCACCAAAGCTAGTTGAAAAGTCACATGTGTGTCCTCGGCTAAATTTCTAGGTCTCATGCCAGAAATGGGAATGAAATTCAAACATCTGGGCATCATGGCTCGGCTGGAAACATTGAGAAACTTGGTTTTTTAATTCCTGTAAATCCGAAACACGTATGAAAATCATGAAACTTGGCTTGGTGCCATGACATGGCACCAACATGTTGTGGTAATTTTGCTGTCCGATTTGCGAAGGCGCACACATTAACAATCAACAAAGTCATTTTGGAACAAGTGCTGTCACGTTACAATTGGAAACACAAGTATTATTGAAACCGTGGGCGTTCTATTTACCATTTACGTGCCGCCACGCGTCCCCTTTTTTTATTAGCTAGGAGGCGCCATGCAAGGTAGCTATTTGAGTACGGGAGGCGTGCGATCGGACCCTTGCGCGTGCTTATCGAGAGGAGAGCCCTTTGACCTCCATCTGCCGTCCACCTCTCTCCAAGGTCTCCATTAATGGCGCCCGAGCCTCTGTTTAATGGTGTGGCAATGTCTCACTCGACTGAGATTTAGGAGAGAAAAAAGAAAATATGAAAAGAAAATTTTGCACGGATCTTGATGTAAGATCCGACGTACCTATATAGCATCTACTGCGACTTATAGCAAGACTGACGAATATATATAAGGACGACGAGAGTGGATAATAATTGTCTTACATAATTAGGAAGATAATTAAAAAAGCCACATGCGGCTACGCCCGAAATACACAAGGGCAAAAGAAGAAGGAAGACGCATACAATGATCAGGCTCGCTGATCTCTACTTTCTTTATGAGCTGCAGGTCGCGGAGACTAGTTCTCGCAGCGGGCGATGATCTCTTTCATCAGTTTCATGTCCTTAATATGCTTCTTGCAGCATCCATGGATTCCTCCACCAGCCTGTTGCGCTCGATGCGGAGCATGGCATTCTCGTCCATAAGTTTCTTGATGATGACGCCCGTCCTCTGCAACACGGCAGCAGTCTCCTCCTCCTGCTTCGCCCTTACGGCGATCTTCGCCCTCAGCAGGTCGCACTCGCCTCGGAGCTTCACATTGCCCCCCCAGTTGCCGGATGACGCCGGTAGCCTCGTCCTACATCCTCGCCCAGCCGGAGATCTGATCCATCTAGCTATGGACTATCGCATGCATGCGCCTGTAAGAGTCCTCGCCTGCCCGCGAGAAATTTTCCCAGGCCGCCGCGGCGCGGCGGGACCTCCTTGCTGCTTCGGCGGCGCGGCGGGACATCTCTGCTGCTTCCTCGGCGTGGCCGGACCAGACTGCTACATCGACAGCGCGGAGGGACCTCCGTGCTGCTTCGGCGGTGCGGCGGGACCTCTGTGCTGCTACTGCTGCGCGGCTGGACATGTCGGCTGCTTTCGCAGCGAGGCGGGACATCTCTCGTGCTTCCTCTTCCATGCTCACCTCTCCTTGGTGGAAATCTCTCGACCCAGAACTCACGCTGGCTATGGCTTGATTGACTTGATTGTTTTTTGTGGATGAGGAGTTGAGGAGGAAGGTGCAGTCATCTTAGCATAGTAGTATTTATAACCGAGTACTACTAATACGCTCCTAAGTGGGAAACCGTTTAGGTTGTGATCGGTGTGAACAGGTTTGCAATTAAATATAGCGTGGTAGTAGTATTAATTTGGAATGTGACGAGACGCGCTCAAAATTTATTGACGGTTTTAGTTTCGAAGTGCGGCACTATTCCTGGATGGCGTAACGTCGGCATGTTTTCTTGGCCGTGGTGTAGCATATGACATGGTACTAGTTCTTTTTCTACTGTTGTGTACGTGCAAAAACTAGCACCATCGGATACATATCTTACGCTTGGCGTTCGACAGGAATAGCCTCGTGGCGAGCTATAGACTAGTCTTCTTTTCAGACGCATTACACCTATCTCCCGGGACTTCTCGCACGCACCATCACTGCTCCCTAGGTTTATGCCACCCACATACAGTTGTACTCTGAGAAGAGATGCACGCACGCACTCGTCCTTACTCACACACGCATCTGTAGCTACGAATTGTAGTGTTCTCAACCATCCGATTGGATCTATCGTAGGTTTCATGTTGCTCCTTGGCCTTGAGATTGAGATGTTTTAAACGCGGAGGCTAAGATAGAGGCGCGAGATTTTGGTTAATGTGCGGGCCACACCCGGCACCAACACGACACAAGCTTCGTCTGCCTGGTGTGCATGCAGTCGGGTGAGTTGTCCAAGTATAGACACAACCAGGCCCTCGTTGGTATCCGCGCCTCGACTTTGGCTGGTCATAGTGGAGAGTAACATAGACCAGTTACTAGTCTATGTTACTAGTACCTTCATAGTGGGTAGTGTCATATAGTATATGCATAATTTGGCGACGAGCGCTCTCTATATGTACCACCTTTTTTCTTTAATTACATCTAGTTAGTTTTGCTCCATGGCGCAATCCATCGATACTATACTGTACAAATGTATACATTTTTTAAAAGGCTAGAGGGCGGGGCAGTCTAGCTTGGTCCTTTTCACGAGAGGCGAGGGCCTTTGTGATTTGACGCCTCATTACTGCTGGAAGGCGGGGCCTTGTGATTTGACTGCTCGTATAAATGTGCCGACGACCTGAGGAGGAGCAAAGAACCGTGCAGTATACTCATGTTTTCCACTGGAGTACGATAGAGGAGCCATATCCTCTACTCTCTACTCTTATTATATATTACTAGCAAGAGGCATTGTTCTATTGGCGATAAAGAATGATCTACTTTGCTAGTCATCTCATCGTTAGCATTGTTCTATTCATGCCTCGTAGAGAAGGTGACACGTGCGGCGAAACACCCGAAGCAAAATAAGAAACACAGGAGCAAAAGAAGAAGGAGGATTATCACCCCCAAAAAAGAAGGAACGCACACACAAGTCTGGGGCGCTGCTCTCACTACATGAAGGGTTGTTGGCCGTGGAGTCGTAACTGCTTCTTCATCACCTCCACGACCTCCATCTCCTTGCGCGTCTCCTCCGCCATCTTCATCATTATGTCCATGACGCGGGATTTCTCGACGCAAGCCTTCATCATCTGTTCCACGGCCGCATTACGTACCTTGACAGCAGCCGGGTGCCCGATGCAGAGCTTCGCCAACTCCTCCTTCTGTTCCATGATGAGGGCCTGCAACATCTTCATCGAGGAACTACTATTCTCATGCAGCTTCTTCCAGCCGGCGTTCTCCTCCTTCAGCAGGTCGAGCTCGTGGCAAAGCTTCGCCTTGTCCTCCTGAAGTTGCAGGATTTCGCCGGTCGCCTTCTTCTCCAAGGCAATGCTCTTCTTCAGCAGCATCACCAAGCCGGTGGTCAACTCCCCCTGCTCATTGAGCTCAGCGGGCATGTCGTCGAGGCTCTCCTTCAGCAGCTCCACCAAGCCGTGGATGAACTCCTTCTGCTTATTGAGGTGCTTATTGAGCTGATCGGGATGCCGTCGAGGGATAACGACTCCAGCGCCGCCAGCTCGGCATGTTCGCCTCTGCGTCTAGGGTGCTCCTGGGAGCCATCGCCTGCCCATGAGAGATCTTTCGAGGTCTCTGCGTGGCGGCGAGCCCTCTCTTTTTTTCCGCAGCCTTGGTTGTCGCTCCCTTGTTACGAGTAGTTCTCGACCTAGAGCTCTGCACACCCGCCATGGCGAGGATGGACGAAGAAGGAGGACTTATGAGGAGGAAGGTAGAGTAATTTTCGGTTAGGTAGTTCCCCTTTTTATAACCTAAGTACTAGCACTAGTACTAAAACCTGCATAGTGGGAACACGTTCAGGTTTGGTACGTACTGGTAGGTGTGAGCAGGCTTGCACTTAATTGTAGCACTAGTACTTTCGAATGTGATGGGAACAAGGTAAAGATTAATTGATGGTTTTTGGTTTCGAGGCCCGAAATGGCTCCCGATGAGTTTAGTGGAACATAAATTTCAAGTAGACTACACTGCTCAGATGCGTAAATATTATGTTACTGTCAAAAATTGGCACAAAATACGAAGGAGACCAATGGAAGTACTACTAGCAACCCATGATTTAACTACTCGCATGCGCGCAGTGGAGTAGTACTGTCTTTCTTCCGCCCTCACGTCCACTCAATTTGCATGCGCTGTATTAATTGACCATCAATGAAGTGAAGGACTTTACACGCGTCAAATTATCACATGGGGTGGATCTTGGTACAAAATTGCGTCCGCCCGTGTACCCGTGTGTGCATGCGAGGGAATGAGTCCGTGCGTGGCGTGCGTGCACATCTTCGATCCATGCATGTACCGCCAGTGCGGCTCAGGGAGGACGAGTACATTCTTCTGGAACCAGCAGCACGTCACTGTGATCAATCCACACAAGGATGTCGCGACAACGCCTCCACATGGCCACGTGACTTCATGAACTGTAAGAGAGACACTGTGTAGCATGCCATTGTGTTTTGCACATACTCAAAGTACTAGTAAGGTACACGTGCATTGCACGCGTCAGATTTTGCAACCAAATTACGAATAAATATCACACTATAGCATGTAAGCTCTGAGTCATATATGCCTGATGTAGACCTTGGTTTAATTCTTATAGTTCATCTCATTCAAAATAAATTAGTTTTTATAAAAAACCTAGGGCCTCTTTGATTCGTAGGATTTCCAAAACGCGGGAATAGGAAGAACATGGGATTAGAGTGGAATGTCGTCTTGAATCCTACAGGATGGTACGAGTGTTTGATTGTGCATAGAAAAACGTAGAATTCTTTCAAAGAGGTTTGAGTGGATGGGATGTTTCCTATGAAATCTAGTGCAAATGAATCATATGGAAAAATTCCTATGGTTTACAATCCTACGAATCAAACAACCAAGATAGGAAAAATTCCTAAGGATTAGAATCCTCCAAAATTCCTTCGAGAATCCTTTGAATCAAGCTCTTAATCTATTTTATGATTCATGGAATTGTGCGTTGTAAAGCATAAAGTAAAAACAAATAATGGCAATTCAACTAGAAAAAAGTTTGGGCAGTTATGATACGGAAGATTCTAGAACAAAGGAGAACCACTGTTGTTTTGAGATTTGTGCATTATGCTTAAGTTCAACCATGGAGTCTGCTAGATTGTACATGTGGCAAAATCCGGTGGGGGGCTAGAAGATGGTGCGAGGGGCCGAGTGGAGGGAGACTATGAAGGAGTGCACAACTGTGAGATTGATATTTAGAGAGAGGGGGCGAGAACATGCGCTGTTGCGCGCAGTGGCGGAGCCATGAAAAATGTCCCATGAGCTAGGGGGGCAAGCATTGCTAATCCTTTACGAGGAGGGCCAATTCATCAACTTAAACCATTTTTACCAGCAATTGTCTAATGATCACATTCATATTAGCCTCGATATATAGTGATGTTAGGGGTGGGCAGGGCCCTTGCCGTCCCCTGTCTTCGCCATTGTGCGCGCGTCTGAGAGATGAAGCGGAAGGCATGGATGATGAGAGGGGGCCGTTGGATATATAATTAATGTGGGTGTATTAGCTATATATGTAATCCTATATAGAGAGGTATAGATTGATCGATGTGGACGTGGGAAAGAGGGTGAGACCTCACTAGATATATAGATTGATCAGTTTATGTGGAAAACTATGAAAGACCTAGCTATACACACACACATAGAGGAACATCGATCGTTGCGCATGCACGTGAGAGATACAGAATGCCCGATATGATGGAGAGGGGTGTGTGTGTGTGTGTGTGTGCCTTCATGGGAGACCGACCTGAAGAAAAAGATTGCATTTGTGCGATGGATAATGCCGACTGGTAGTGTGTGTGCATGCATGCATGAGAGAAAGTTAGTGATACAATTATAAAGAGAAGACCAATGTGTGGGTGTAAAAGACTAGGTGAGGTCATAATCAATGTAAAGTTGAATTCAAATATTTGAATGAGAGATCATGATGTTTGAAACCCATGCATGCATGAATATAACGGAGATCTACGCGGTGTGGTTTGGAAACGAGCATGTTGCAATGTATACACATGGAACAAGGTCAGATTGGTTTGAATTTGAGATACCGATGGTAGACATCGTTTGGCCACATTACATCCGTGCATGGACACACTATTCTAATTGGAGATGATGGGTGGCTTTCGCATCACATATCTATATCTATACCCCTATATATATATTATATTTTATATTTTTTATATAGTGTGCGGATAACTTTTACTTTGAAAGATGGTCGTTGGATGAGGCCAATCCGATGGTGTAGAGCTGGCAAATTTGAGCACTACTGGCCATCGGATATCATCTAGATTCCACCAGATTTTGCCACATGTACAATCTAGAAGACTCTATGGTTGAACTTAAGCATAATGCACAAACCTCAAAACACAAGCACTTCTTCTTTGTTCTATAATCTTCCGTATCAGAATTGCCCAAATGTTTTTCTACATGATTTGTTTTTACTTTATGCCTTACAACGCACAATTCTATGAATCTTAAAATAGATTAGCTTTCTTATAAAAACTAGATGATTTTGAATGAAATGAACTATAAGAATTAAATGAACATCTACATCATGCATATATGACTCAAAGCTTACATGCTATAATGTGGTATTTATTCATAATTTGGTTGCCAAATCTCATGCGTGCAATGCACGTGTACCTTACTAGTCTAAATGGTGTCTGTGTGTGTGCTGTGCGTGTTAAACACATTGTACGTAGTATATCATACTAGTCTAAATTGTCTTTTTTGGGTACACGTTAAGCTTGTTCTCCCGAAATTTCAAGTCGCGCCTTGTTATGCCGAAATTTCAAGCTAGCGTCTCTGTCTATCGTGCTGCGAAACTCCTGCCTCTTCAACCCGCGCCTTGTTAGCCCGAAATATTTAAGATATATCTTTGTCTCGTTGTGCTCCGACAACTCCCTCCATCTCAACCCGCGCCTTGCTATTCCAAAATTACAACGCGCGCGAAAACTCCCACCTCCTATGAAATCCCGACACACGAAATGCCCATAATACCCCTGAACCGAAAGAACCGCCTCAAATCGGTGGGGGTAATTTCATAACTCCCATCCCATCCGCCCACCCATTCGTACACCGAGGCCGGCAAAACCCGCGAAGCCCCACACCCTCCTCCGTCTGCCACCCAGCCGGAGCCTCTTCCCCGACGATGTCGTCCACAGCAACACCTCGACGTCCCTCATCCACCGTACCGGATGAGGATCCGTCGTCGATCTGGTCATCCCGCCGGTTCAGCCACCCCGTCCTCCACCTCCAAGGAGCTGCCCTGACGTTCCCCTCGTCTTTCGCGCCACCTCCATTCCCACACCGCCGTCTTCACCTGCACCACCGGAAGAGCATCATCATTACCGTTCCCTCGGATGATGCTGCGGCCTAATCGGCACCACCAAAGAGGTTGTACATTAATCGCCGCATTTTCTTATTGATTCGATCTCACAGTGATGCCGGCGCTCGGTTCCGAGCCGACACGGCGCGGCTCCATCCACGGCGGCGTCGCCGGCCACTTCCTCCACAGCATCGCTCCCTCGGCGGCGACGTCCACATCAGTAGGAGCTGCTGCTGCTTTAGCTCTCGCTCGCGCTGCTGCTCTGCTCTTGCTCTCGGTCCCCTGCCTGGTCTGCTCTTGCTCTTGCTCGAACTCGCGCTGCTGCTCTCACTCTTGCTCTTGCTTGCGATGCTGCTCCGATTTAGCTACACTTCAGTCGACTGAATCGACTTTTGGGTCAGTCGATTTTCAGGGGGTGGGGGGCTCGCCAGAGTTAAGGAAGA
>NC_057808.1:512053421-512055617 GCF_018294505.1 Triticum aestivum | reverse complement strand
GCCGGCGGTGGTGGGGCGGTGGCGTGGGGATCGCCGGAGAAAAAGCTCGGCACGGGGGGGCCTACAGGGATGGCCAGGGCGGCAGCGGACCAGCGGTGGGGAGTGTTTTCGGGACGGGCGGGGCGGCGCACCGCCAGCCGCGGGCGGCGGGGGGCGGCTGTTTGGCCGGTGGTGGCTGGCAGCTCAGGGGGGTGGAGGTTGAAGATGAACTGCAGGCCCTTGATTTCGTATCCAACGGCTGCAAAATCGACTGATCAGAGATGAAAAAGTCAGTCGACTGACTTGTAGCCTCACCTCTAGTGTGTTCAGTTTCTACAGTCAAATTCAGTTTCGACAGCAAAATTCAGTTTCGACAGTTAAGTTCAGTTTCGACAGTTAAATTCAGTTTCGACAGTTAAGTTCAGAGATGAGCGGCTGATGTATACATCTAGCACTTTGTGGTTATGTATTTTATGTCATCTATTGGAGATGCTATATTAGAATTCCACTCAGGTTAACGTTGTCTCTCTTGTCCTGCTTCAGCCTCGGCGTCGTACAACTCACTGGAGCTGCTCCAACCACGAAACCCTCCATCACAGCGGAGCAGTACCTCGGGCTCCATCTCCAGACGCCTAAGATCTTCTTCCCCTCCTCCGACAGCCAAGTCAGCCGGAGCATCCTCACCGGCCAACCCAATCACGCTGAGATCGACATGGCTTCGCAAAAGAGGTTGTACACTTCTTGTGGTTTGACTTAATCTCACCATGCTTCTTTGCATCCTGTGATCTTCCAATTCTTGTGAACCAAACACCTAGATTGGCAGAAATCCTGTGTTTTTAAATTCTCTGTTTTGCACGTGCATTCCTATCCAATTCCTGTCTATGTCCTATCCCTGCATTGTTAGAATCCTCAAATTCAAACAAGCCCTTACACAATTACTTCTGTTACAGATATGTGTCAAAGAAAACCTTGTGTGGTTTGTCCTGCTCCTGCGGTGCTATGTTCCACCCCAGCTCATCTGCTCCAACGACGGAAGGGTTCACCACAGCAGGGATCCGCTCTCCAGACTATCTTTCGCCGCCTCAAATCTTCTTCCCCGCCGCCGGCAGCCACGACAACTGCATTACCATCATCAACTGAGCAGATGACCTTGAGGACTACACAGGTCCGCAAGAGAGGTCGCACTCTTCCGTGACTGCTTATGTTATGCATTGCTTAATATGATGACATGCTACTTTATGGTCGTGTTCACCTATTAGACTCCGACTCAGGTCCAAACTTATGCTGAAACTTGAGTTTTTAAATGGTTGTGGGGTACATATTGGGGCAGCAATCAGTACTATCTGTCTACTATCTGGTTAATCTCGGGTGTCTACTATGAGTTTCATGTTGGGTGCAAGCAAACATTAAAGAAGCCATGATCTGTATTTTTTAACTAAAGCTATTATCTGCCTGCTATCATTGGTTTTGGGTCCACAATTTGCTACCATCACTCTGGATTTGTGCATGCACTCCTTACATAATCTCACTATGTTTTATTCCTATGCATGTCAGTTATTGTACACAATGGAACTAAACATGTAGAGCAAAAGAGACGAGCCTTGCGTGGCAATAAAATTTCATGCAGACGTCGCTCCATGGTGGGCATAAAGGAAGCCCCCCCCCTCCACCCATTTCGGATCGTAATCAAGAGGAAGATAACTATTCTGAGGGGGATTCAGAAGCAGAAGACCACTCCTATTTACCCCATGAGGTCTTCGCTCTAACTTGGCATGCTGATGTTGGTAATATCATGCATATGGTGCCTTGCATTGCTTAGTGTATACATTAAAGATGTCATCTGCTTAGTTTAGACATGCTTTGTGTCAATGCCATCTGTTTAGTTGCTTTATCGTATATGTGAATCATGCAATGCCATCTTGTTTAGCCAGACATCATATATGTGAATTTTGCAATGCCACCCTGGTTAGCCAGTCATCTTATATGTGAATTATATCATGACATCATTTTTTATTACGTGTTAAATTTGTCAACAATTTTAGTACATTCAGTTACTCTTCCTGTGCATCAGCCATCCGGCACGGTCATGGAAAAATCTGGAGTGTACACAAGGTCTTCAGAGCAGACAATGCTATCTGACGAAGCGCATGTCTTGTTGGTTACAGATAGCTCCTTAGAGGAGGATTCAGAGACAGATGACCAGTCCTATCCCCCCCC